>NC_061858.1:25938191-25948191 GCF_019202785.1 Penaeus chinensis
ATTATAAAATTTGTCATAATAATATACATATATCTACATGTATAATATCACAGATATATGCATAACATATACATATATCTTACATGTATATACATATATATGCATTTTTATAAAAAATACATATATACCATATATACAATATATATGTATGCATATATTTTATACTATTTATATATTGGATATCCATATATATATATATGGATATCCATATATATATATATATATGGATATCCATTATATTATATATATGGTATATCCATATATATTTTATATTGGATATCCATTATATATATTTTATATGGATATTATTTATATATGGATTTTCCATATTTATATATATGGATATCCATATATATATATATGGGATATCCATTATATGGATTTTCATATATATGGATATCCATTTATATGGATATCCATATATATGGATATCCATATATATGGATATCCATATATATGGATATCCATATATATATATATATGGATATCCATATATATATATATATGGATATCCATATATATATATATGGATATCCATATATATATATGGATATCCATATATATATATGGATATCCATATATATATATGGATATCCATATATATATATGGATATCCATATATATATATATGGATATCCATATATATATGGATATCCATATATATATGGATATCCATATATATATATGGATATCCATATATATATATATATATGGATATCCATATATATATGGATATCCATATATATATATATATGGATATCCATATATATATGGATATCCATATATATATGGATATCCATATATATATGGATATCCATATATATATATATATGGATATCCATATATATATATATATATATGGATATCCATATATATATATATATATGGATATCCATATATATATATGGATATCCATATATATATATGGATATCCATATATATATATGGATATCCATATATATATGGATATCCATATATATATATATGGATATCCATATATATATGGATATCCATATATATATATGGATATCCATATATATATATGGATATCTATATATATATGGATATCCATATATATATATGGATATATATATATGGATATATATATGTATGGATATATATATGGATATATATATATGGATATATATATGTATGGATATATATATGGATATATATATATGTATGGATATATGTATGGATATATATATGGATATATATATATGGATATATATAAATATATATGATATATAAATATATATGGATATATATAAATATATATGGATATATAAATATATATGGATATATATATATGGATATATATATATATGGATATATATATATATGGATATATATATATATATGGATATATATTTATATGGATATTTATATATATGGATATATATATATATGGATATAAATATGGATATATATATATGGATATATATATATGGATATACATATATATATATTTATATACATGTATATATTTAAAATATCAATCATGTATATAATATATACATAATATATAATAAATGCATAATTAACACATTATATAATTTAAATAAATAAATATAAAACATATATATAAAATATATAATATATATAACGTATTATATATAATATATATAACGTATTATATATAATATCATATAATATACTATATATTTTATATATATAATATATTATATATAATTTATAATATATATAATTTATAATAATATATAATTTATAATATATCATATATATATATAATATATATTATATACATAATACATAATATATATAATATAATATATATGGAGAGAGAGAGAGAGAGAGAGAGAGAGAGAGAGAGAGAGAGAGAGAGAGAGAGAGAGAGAGAGAGAGAGAGAGAGAGAGAGAGAGAGAGAGAGAGAGAGAGATAATAACTTACACTAACAAGCACCCTTACGAAACAAAAATACAAGCATACACATCCATATAAATGCACGTGGCTCTTTACTACGTGTGTAAAATCGCCCCACCGTTACCATTCCAACTGACGTCCAGTTTTTGCTTTCCATTAGCACCTCTGAAACCACGAAACAAACAGGAAACAAGTCAGGTGGTATCGCCAAACAGCCCACTCTCCCTCTACCCCTCCCTCCACCCCGGCCTCTCCCTGTCTTTTTCTCCCCCCCCCCTTCCTCCCTCCTCCCCGGCCTCTCCCTCTCTTTTCCTCCCTCCACCACTCCCTGCCCCTCCCTCTCCCCCCTCCCTCTTCCTCCCTCCACCCTGGCCTCTTCTCCCCCCTCCATTCTGGCCTTTTCTCCCGCCCCTCCCCCCTCCCGGCCCAAGAATTGTATAAATAAAACCATAACCTCGAGGCTATGGTCAGTGCACCTCACAAGCGGACGACACCGGAAGCCTTGTGAGGTGCAGGCGGGCAAAGGGGGATCTGACCACACGTGCTCTGGCTAGCCTTTCCCTTCCAGTCCGTCTTGGAAGGATCCTCACCCGTGCTAAAACCTACCCCCTCTTTTTTACCTATTCCTCACCTGACATTTGACCGGTGCCCCTCCTTATCCCACCCCTATAGAGCACGGTTTATGACCCATCAAACACAGCCGGTCGAGCTGTAACGGGGAATTCCTGTAGGGGACTCGACCGACGCAGCGCCTCAGCAATCGTCCGCAATACAGAATGTGGTTGTCATCATTCGCAACAACGAGCACGTGCCACGGAAGATCTTAAATACACGAGAGGCGTCTTGTTCACATTTCTTTGTGTTTCCCTCTCCGTGTGATAGTTTATATTTGTATGTGTGTACACACATACACATACACATACACACACACTCTATCTCCACATTACCCATATTTGTACTTCGAATTTGCTTTACTTGAATGTAAATACATACAAGTTAATAACTAATGCATTACATGACAATGATCATTAGTGTAACGCGCTCGGAATTCATCTGGTGGATCATGTCCTTGACAGACAGAAATATCCCTTTGCGGCTGAACACTGAACTCGCCGGTCCATGGCCAACCAAACGGGGTTCTTTGGTTTAATTTGCGTTCCTTGGTGTGTGGGTGGGAGCGAGAGAAAGTGTGTGATTGTGTGAGTGTGTGAGTGTGTGAGTGAGTGAGTGAGTGAGTGAGTGAGTGAGTGAGTGAGTGAGTGAGTGAGTGAGTGTGTGGCATCGTTTTGTCTAAGTAATTGGGGAGAGGAGGGATGGGAGGAAGTGAAGGAAAGGGGGAAGAGGGAGGGTGAGGGAAGAGAAGGAGAAGGACAAAAGAGAGAGAGAGAGAGAGAGAGAGAGAGAGAGAGAGAGAGAGAGAGAGAGAGAGAGAGAGAGAGAGAGAGAGAGAGAGAGAGAGAGAGAGAGAGAGAGAGTGTGTGTGTGTGTGAGAAACAGGTCACACAGACAGACTACGTAACCGAAGCAAACGCATTCACACGACTCCCAAAACTCTCTCCTTTCCCTCGTGTTCATCTGCTCGTCCAATTCGTATCCAAACAAACCGTTATGGTTACGTTCACACTCTTAATGAAGTCGTTGTCGCTGCCGACTTACTCCGTCATTCCACCGAAATATCCATGATTTTTTTCTACTAAATGCACAGACAAATTGAAGAGGAGGGAGTGAGGGAGGGATAGAATTGAAAGGGGAAAGGGGGGGAGAAAAAGGGAAAGAGGGAGAAGGAGGGAGAGGGAGAGAGGGAGAGAGAGAAAGAGAGGGAGGGAGGGGGGAAGAGAAAGAGGCAGAAAGAGAAAGAAAGAAAGAGAGAGGGAGGGAGGGACGGAGAGGAGGGAGGGGGAGAGAGAAAGAGAGAGGGAGGGAGGAGAGAGAGATAGAGAGGGAGGGAGGGGGAGAGAGAAAGAGAGAGGGAGGGAGGGGGAGAGAGAAAGAGAGAGAGAGAGGGAGGGGGGAAAGAAAAAGAGAGAGGGGGAGGGAGGGAGGGGGAAGAGGGAGGGAGGGAGGGGGGGAGAGGGGGAGAGTGAGGGGGGGAGAGGGAGGGAGGGAGGGAGGGAACCAACCAAGATATCTGGGCATTATCACGCCAATCGCTTAATTAATCTTCTTAATCTGCTTTGGAAATCGGAGACGCCACGAAGGAGCCTGAACATCACCGGCCCCGATCTCTCCCTCCGTCTTCCCCTTCCCCTTCTTCAACAACCGAGGAAAACGGCGAAGCCGCCACATTTTTTTTTTTTCTTCTGAATCTGTGCACGTAATTCACAATTTCTCCGCCAACAATCGAAAACCAGGAGGAGGAGGAGGAACAGGAGGAGGAGGAGGAGGAGGAGGAACAGGAGGAGGAGGAGGAGGAGGAGGAGGAGGAGGAGGAGGAGGAGGAGGAGGAGGAGGAGAAGAAGGAGAAGGAGAAGGAGGAGGAGGAGGAGGAGGAGGAGGAGAAGAAGGAGAAGAAGGAGAAGGAGAAGGAGGAGGAGGAGGAGGAGGAGGATAATAAGAAGGAGAAGAAGGAGAAGAAGAAGGAGAAGAGAATAATAATAATAAAATAAATCTTCATAAACATTTTCGTGGGCCGGAATGACCGACGCGCCTCCCCCTCCCCTCACCCCCCTCTCTCTCTCTGACATGCAACATCCCCGACATGCAACACCCTCGACGGATCTCTCGCAATGCATGCAACACCACCATCAGCGCCCTTATTCCACTGCCATGATCTACACAGCCGCCGAGAACACGAGGCCTCCTCTGACGTGCCCTCCCTTCCCCTCCCCCTCCCCCTCCCCCCTCCCCCTTCCCCCCAACCGTCGCCGTGGCAACATTGCTCTCTCCCTTCTCTCTCTCTCTCTCTCTCTCTGACGTTTTTTGTTCCTGCAGTTGCAATTGCAGCTTGCGTGAGGCAGGTCTGACTCCTGAGAAACGGGAAGAGAGGGAAAGGGGAAGAGAGGGAAAGGGGAAGAGAGGGAAAGGGGAAGAGAGGGAAAGGGGAAGAGAGGGAAAGGGGAAGAGGGGGAAAGGGGAAGAGAGGGAAAGGGGAAGAGAGGGAAAGGGGAAGAGAGGGAAAGGGGAAGAGAGGGAAAGGGGAAGAGAGGGAAAGGGGAAGAGAGGGAAAGGGGAAGAGGGGAAAGGGGAAGAGAGGGAAAGGGGAAGAGAGGGAAAGGGGAAGAGAGGGAAAGGGGAAGAGAGGGAAAGGGGAAGAGAGGGAAAGGGGAAGAGAGGGAAAGGGGAAGAGAGGGAAAGGGGAAGAGAGGGAAAGGGGAAGAGAGGGAAAGGGGAAGAGAGGGAAAGGGGAAGAGAGGGAAAGGGGAAGAGAGGGAAAGGGGAAGAGAGGGAAAGGGGAAGAGAGGGAAAGGGGAAGAGAGGGAAAGGGGAAGAGAGGGAAAGGGGAAGAGAGGGAAAGGGGAAGAGAGGGAAAGGGGAAGAGAGGGAAAGGGGAAGAGAGGGAAAGGGGAAGAGAGGGAAAAGGGAAGAGAGGGAAAGGGGAAGAGAGGGAAAGGGGAAGAGAGGGAAAGGGGAAGAGAGGGAAAAGGGAAGAGAGGGAAAGGGGAAGAGGGAAAGGGGAAGAGAGGGAAAGGGGAAGAGAGGGAAAGGGGAAGAGAGGGAAAAGGGAAGAGAGGGAAAGGGGAAGAGAGGGAAAAGGGAAGAGAGGGAAAGGGGAAGAGAGGGAAAGGGGAAGAGAGGGAAAGGGGAAGAGAGGGAAAGGGGAAGAGAGGGAAAGGGGAAGAGGGGGAAAGGGGAAGAGGGGGGGGAGGAAAAGGGGAAATAAGAAAGGTAAGGAGAAGGGGGATGGGGGAAGAGGGGGGGGAAGGAAAATGGGAATTGGGAAAGGTAAGGAGAAGGGGGTGTGGAGAAAAGCAAGGGGAAGGGGAAAGGGAAAATTAAGGGGAAGGGAGGGGAAAGGGAGAAGTAGGAGGAGGAGAAGTACGAAGGGGGGAGGTTAAGGAAGAGGGGGTAGGGAAAGGAAGGAGTAGCAGAGGAAGAAGGCTTAAATATAGAACACAAGTACAAGTTAACTGACGAAGGAAAAACACGATCAAGTGGACCCAACTCTCACTGATACCGATACTAATACTGGGTAATGCACGTCCACTAGCATTATAAAACAAAATACAACTAAAACAGCCCAGAATTCGAGAGAGAGAGAGAGAGAGAGAGAGAGAGAGAGAGAGAGAGAGAGAGAGAGAGAGAGAGAGAGAGAGAGAGAGAGAGAGAGAGAGAGAGAGAGAATTAAGATGTATTATAAAGTACTGAATGGCCGGTCGCCAGAATGCATGTACAAACAACAAACAAGCATGAGAACTTGGCCCTGACATCCTGCAGAGAGGAGAAGAGGAGAGGCCAGGTGAAGCTCGGTAACACGGAGGGAGGGAGGGAGGGAGGGAGGGAGGGAGGGAGGAGAAGGAGAGATGGGGGAGGGAGGGAGGGAGAAGGAGAGATGGGGGAGGGAGGGAGATGGGGACGGGGGAGGAGGGGAGAAAGACGATAGCAGAAGACAGAGACAAATAGAAAGATAAAGAGAAGAGAGCGACAGAGGAAAGGGAGGGAGGGAGGGAGGGAGGGGGGGGGGAGAGAGAGAGAGAGAGAGAGAGAGAGAGAGAGAGAGAGAGAGAGAGAGAGAGAGAGAGAGAGAGAGAGAGAGAGGGAGGGGGGGGGGGAGAGAGAGAGAGAGAGAGAGAGAGAGAGAGAGAGAGAGAGAGAGAGAGAGAGAGGAGAGAGAGAGAGGAGAGAGAGAGAGAGAAAGAGAGAGTGAGAGAGAGAGTGAGAGAGAGAGAGAGAGAGAGAAAGAGAGAGTGAGAGAGAGAAAGAGAGAGTGAGAGAGAGAGAGAGAGAGAGAGAGAGAGAGAGAGAGAGAGAGAGAGAGAGAGAGAGAGAGAGAGAGAGAGAGAGAGAGAGAGGGAGGGAGGGAGGGAGGGAGAGACGAAGTAAGAAAAGGATGGAAACTCGATAACCAGGTCAAAGAGAGACTGAGCGCGCGAGAGTAGAAAAGACAAGACAAAAGAGAGGAGAGGAGAGGAGAGGAGAGGAGAGGAGAGGAGAGGAGGGGAGAGAGAAGAGAGGAGAGCAGAGAGAAGAGAGGAGAGCAGAGAGAAGAGAAGAGAAGAGAGGAGAGGAGAGATAGCAGAGAGAGGAACGGAGAGAGACTCGCTAGCCAGGTGAGACAGCGAGCGAGCGAGCAAGAGAGAGGGAGACTCTCTTCCCCTGGCGCCGGCACTCTTACCACAACAGTTGCCACTCATGGATTTTACAGACCGGGTTTTCTGCCTGATATAAGCCTTGGTCGTGGAGGTCAATCACCGCAGACTGAATCCACACTCAACCCTCACCCACTTCTAGCTACGAGCCAGTGTGCTGTTCCCGAGCAGGTGCCCCGGACCCTGCTTAGATTAACGGCTAAAAGCAACCCCCCCATCTGCATCTTCATTTCACCGCAAGCACACGGCGTGAAGGCCAAATCTTGTCGTCCGAAAAGGTGGAAAACGTTACGATATCAACGTTCATACATTCCGACGCGTTTTTATGTCACGGACCCAAACGAAAAAAAAACAAAAAAAAACTGTAAACAAGAACACCTTAACGTAAGCGCAAGACTAAGAGGAGCAAATTGCGCAAAATAAGTGAAAATACCTGCCCAGTGAGACACATTTGTTAAGTGAGAAGTGTTGGATAACAAAGGTGGCGCTGGCTGGGGTACAGCGGAGTGTGTGTCCAGCAAGCACGAACGAACTACAACTCTTACGGATATGGAGTCGGTTAGAAACTTTTAATAAATAAGCACGCGAGAGGGTAAGGCACTGACAAGCGAGAAGGTCAAATACAAAGCAATGTGGATGGTGATGACGTTAATAATAGCAACGGACCCATAACTGGACTGTCAGCCGCCCCGGGAAGCGATGGACAAAAACCACGAATGCCTAGCAACCAAACGTGAAGAAAATCGATTATCTACAGTCCTATGACCCCGGACACACACGTTCTACAGATCCACATATCCGCCAGTATCCAGGGTTCAAATAGCTGCGGACGAGGGCGCACACGTACTAGAGGGGGGAGGGAGGGGGGGAGGGAGGGGGAGGGAAGGGGGAGGGAGGGGGGGAGGGAGGGAGGGAGGGAGGGAGGGAAGGAGGGGAGGGGGCAAAGGAGGGATATATGTATGAGAAGAGGAAAGGGGGTAAAGGGAAGGGGGTTAAGAGTGGAGGCGCGGGAGATGACGTTAAAAACCACACCCTTGGAACGAGGAAGGACGGAAGGGGGGGGGAGGGGGAGGAGGACGACAAAAACCACATCCTTGGGAGAAGAATCTGGATATCATCGATGACTCTTAAAACAATGCCTTGAATACGGACATTTTGGGGCGGATTGTGGTCGGACGAAAAACGTGCCATCCTCCTCCCGCCTCCCTCGCGCGGCACTACTTCAGCACTCTTGAACTCTCTCAGATAAATGAGTGATGCAACATGCCCCCCAGCGCGACGGCCAAAGGGGGGGGGGGGGTGAAGAAAGCGAGAGCGGACCAAACTCCCACAACAGCCCGAGCCGACACGGGCCTTTTAAGCACGCACGAGAAGCAATACATATACAGTAAAACAAAGCAAAAATAATTTCTCGCAGGACACAGGCGGCTGAACCTGTAGCCGGGAAGTTAACACCAACCACACCTAACCGCATCCGAATCCCACGACGACACTTGCCTCCCCCTCCAGAGGCTGCTCGCGAACGAACAAACAAAAGTGAAATCCCCTTCCTCGTATATATATGTATCGCGTTTATGAACAATGGATTTAGGTCACTGTTTCGGTTCATATGCAGGTCGGCGGATTCACAGAATGGTGGCGGTAAATTATACGAGTAAACAAACATCAATAATTACGCATTTGAATTACAAAAAGAAATTACACCAACAGTTCAAAAGCAATAAATCAAGCTAAAGATCTGCTTACACCCAACATCCGCCCGTCAAAGCGACGACCCTTTTAATCAACAGGAGAATAAACCTCTCACCGACCAAATGATAAGGCGCCCATGACTCAAGCGCTTTGTCAGGGAAGTCATAGACATGACAGACCGCTTAATCTGCAGGATACCCCCCCCCCCATTCTTAGTCCTGCAGACGAGGAATAAATAAACGAAACCACTTGTTGCAGCCAGTCGATGGGGAAAAAAAAAAGAAATTTTACTTTCAATTCGCACTTAAATAAACAAAGATTTTACGGCAGAGAGAAAAATTACAAGTGGCAACTGCTGCTCCCGAGCGTTTAACCGATTTCCCTCACAAAAAGATAATAGCACGGCGTATTCCCACAAGCTTCGGGGGGAAAAAAAATGCCGTAAAAAGTTAAAAAGTTAAGCACGGACATTTACAGGTTTACATTCTTCCACGTTTCACCGAGGATTATACACTAATTCATGGATAGAAAAATAAAATACATTAAAGACGATGAACTCTTTAAATAACGAATGACACAGGATGAATATCGACAGCCATTCCCTCCTCACCCTCACACGCCCGGCCCCTCCCGACGGACTTCAGAATCAGCTGACGGCTCTCGGAAAGCCCTCAAGTCGCCAGCTTACCGAGGATCACCAAGTTCCCCTCGGCGGCTATAGACCTTGTCCGAGGCTTGTTTCTCAGGGTCGACTACACACACAAGAAGCCACCACCACCACCGTCACCACCACCTCCTCCTCCTCCTCCTCCACATCCTCCACCTACTTCTATTTCTCCGCTTCCTTCTATTTCTCCTCCTTCTTCTCCTTCTCCTTCTCCTTCTCCTTCTCCTTCTCCTCTTCCACCCCCCTCTCCCTCCCATTTCTCCTTCCTCCTTTCTCCTTTCTCCATCCTCCTTCCTCCTTCCTCCATCCTCCTTCCTCCATCCTCCAACCCCGCCTCTTCCTCTTTCACCTCCTCCCTCTCCTTCTCGCTGTACCTTCCATCTTCACGTGACGGATCTACCCCCCCCCCCCCCCCGGCCGAGTTTAAAGCCATCACGCGCATCCAGGCGTTCACGAAGGAGCTCACAACCCCACGTTCATTCACGATCTCACAACAACGTGGGCTCTCAA
>NC_061858.1:25953191-25960691 GCF_019202785.1 Penaeus chinensis
AGGAAAAGAAAAGAAGAGAAAAAGGGGGGGCACTAGATCTCAATGAAGACTTCGAACCTCCCGCCCGCCCGCCCGCCCGCCCGCCCGCGCTGCGCCTTTCGTCCGGATCCTACGCAGCCTCAACCAGCTGGGCCAAAAGTTGCCATCTAACCCTCACTTTCCGCGGCTGTTCCGCTGTGCAATTGAAAAAACAATAACGCGGCTCGAACGCAATGACTGACAACAACAAACGATACCTTGCAAGTGCGATAAAAGAGTAATGGCAACTGCACTAATGGAAATTAAACCGGGGCTCGACTCTCGTCACAAATATTTGTAAAATGTGTTCCCTTAAACGAAACTGTTTATAAAAAGCCATTACTTGTTGAGTCCCAGCGTTTGGGTGTTTGACCCGTGCGCGCGCACACATGCACAAACACACATACACGTGCCTCTGTGTGTTGAGTCAGTGTGAGATCGGGGGTAAGAATACTAATTGACGGGGCTTGTATGTGTAGGCACTGGCATGAATATCCTCAGCGATCTCGTGCAGGAAACGCAAAACCGAAGGGAATGTTTTCCTCCAATGTTCCTCAACATTCTCTCAAAGCATTCGTGTGTCGAGCAACAACCACCTCGAGATACTTCGCAAGGAATAAAACCGATATCCTAGTGCGCGTCCTTGCGTCCCACCGCGGTTCCCGAGCGGAGCCTTGGCAGCGGCGATCATTATATTCATGGCTCTGTTATTCACCGAAGGAACACGCGAAGACAGAGCGACGCTTCCACTTCCCTCCCGCCCTTGCTCGTCTAATCTAAATCCCCGTTATAGAAAAGGCATTCAGGGCGCGAGATACAGCGTACAACCAAAACAGTCGATTAATCTGAACCAAATAACAGCAGCGCAAGAATGACTTTCATTCTCCGCGTCGTCGTTTTTGTTGTTTTTTTGTTTTGTTTTTTGTTGCTGTTGTTGTTAGTGTGGTCTTTGTTTACGAATCCCGCGTTCCGATCGGAGTGGGAGAGCAGGAAATGACGTCCGCCCACCCGCCTGTCTCGATCCCGTTTCCCGAAGACAGGCAGCCGAGATCACGTTGACTGGGCTCACGAGAATCCGCCTTCCACCTTCGCTTTCGCTCGGGCTCAGAACACGCGGCTGCGAGACTAATTCGGACGGTAAGTGTGTATTTAGCATCAACTATGTACAGAGTAATTACATGGAAATTTCTTCCTCGAAATGTGAATTAAAAACGAGCCACTCCGTTCCCTTGCGGCAGCCTTCATGTGCAACACAGTGCCAGCTGCTAGTTTTAGCTTTCCACATCACTTGCCCGAGAATAGATCCTGGAACTAAATCTCTCTACCTAACTTTGATACACGCTTCCTCCTTGCTACAGCCGCCACTGGATAATGCAGTCTCGCTACAAACCATAACCTCGACCTCTCTACAGTAGCTGCTTACCATATGGTGGCTCGTCACAGTTTGCATGAGTATTGTATACGAACAAAGGCTCGCTGCCCTCGTCACAAGCGAGCGTGTCGTCATAACCCGCACTCGCGTGACACGACTCGCCGCCACCACGACTCCTGCGCTACGGACTCGCGTTCCAAATTCCTCTGCAAAATGGATAAGCCCATTTACTTCCCTCCTGATTGACCCCTATCCATGTCGCGCTCCCTTGGCCCCGGCCCAGTCGGGCTCTCCGTCCAAGAGGCTGCAACGTGGCACCGCCGCATTACGTCACCGTTTCTGGCACGGCGTAGTGATTCTCTGTACACTTTATGTAAGCTTCGCCTCCAGTGTGCAAGGCAGACTCGGTGAGCAGCAGAACAAGCTTCGCGGGCGCACCGCCGCGAAGTCGCCGCTCTGGAGGAGTCGCACTGGACACCGACATCCTCGCCGGATGCGACTAGGACCCTACGACTTTCGCTTTTCTAAATTCGCCAGTTTATATCGCCGTGCAAATAACGGAGACACATCGGCAGTATTCCGCGAAACTCTCCATAACCTCAGGAAACAGGAGTGGCGCTGATAACCTTTCCTGACTAGATAATGCAATTAGTGTCTCCTCTGTACGTCCATTCCAGCTCCGACCTGAATGTGAAAGGCATTCGAACGCCTCTGGGCATGATAATGCGATCATTATAATTTCCTATCGAGAGGGAAATGCAACTGATACGTTTGTGATGACTGGCTAAATGCAACCTATCCGATTAGCATCGTTGTATTACAAATAATTATCACCAAACTGCCAATTATCAAGCGACTACCATCTCGACCTCCAATACACTAATTATCAATTGCTTATGATCAACCTGTCAACCTGTCATCCATCTGCGTCACGTTAATAAGGTGTCCACAAAGAGAGACAGAAAAACAAAAACAAGAGAACCTGGGAAAAACACCAAGAAACAACTGATAACAAACATCATTTGATATGTATATATAAACACACTATCCTAATTACCCTGAGAAGCTTCTTGCATATCATGGCTAGTCTCCAAGATAAGCGTTTTATACTGAAAAGAATGTAAACACAACGATGAAAAGTTATCTAAAGTAACTCCACTGGAAATAAACAGATGCACGCATGTTTACTCTCACAAAAACACATTCGGAAAAAACAAACATGTGGGAGAAGGGGGGGGGGGGGGTAGAGCGGACAAGGGTAGGGAGCAGCAGGGGCAGGGGAGATAATACAAGCGGAAAAAAAACCCTATTCCAGTCTCGATACATCAGCGTACCTAACTGCATGGTACCGGAGGCAGCAGTTGAAAGAAACAACAAGACTGGGATATCTTTAACTAGCCGAAATTACAAAGCAGCAAAGATAACGGTACAAACGTTGGGCAGGAAATCGTGAGACGTTCTCGGCATGAGGGGGGGGGAGGAAGGGGGGGAAGTGGGGAAGGAAGGGGGGGAGAGGAGGAGGTGGGGGGGAGAGAGAGGGGGAGAGAGAGGGAGAGGAAGAGGGGGAGGGAGAGGGACAGGGAGCGGGAGAGGGAGAGGGAGAGGAGGAAGAGGGGGGAGGGGGAGGGAGAGGGAGAGGGAGAGGGAGAGGGAGAGGGAGAGGGAGAGGGAGAGGGAGAGGGAAAGGGAAAGGAAGAGGGAGGGAGGGAGAGAATCTAGAGAAGAGCAGGCGAGCTAGGTAGAGGCAGGGAGAAGGAAAAGGGAGAGAAGAGGGGAGTGAAAGGGGAAAGAAAAGGGAAGGGGAGACAAATAAAAAGAAAAGGAAAGGAGAATGGAGAGAGAGAAAGGAGGACAGCAACGGCGGTGGGCGGGAGAGGTACCAAAGGTCTACGCCAAAGAATAATACGCCCACACGCCCATCCTCTCTCTCACTGCATGGCCAGGCTACCTCCGTCCTCTCTCGTCGCGGCGAGGGATTTGAGGTGGGACATATTGGCCCCTTCAATCGCGCGATGGACGGGCAAGGAATGCACAAACAGCCAAAAACAGAGGAGGAGAACAGAGGAGGAGAACGGAGGAGGAGACCGGAGGAGGAAGAGACCGGAGGAGGAAGAGACCGGAGGAGGAAGAGACCGGAGGAGGAAGAGACCGGAGGAGGAAGAGAACGGAGGAGGAAGAGAACGGAGGAGGAGAACGGAGGAGGAAGAGACCGGAGGAGGAAGAGACCGGAGGAGGAAGAGACCGGAGGAGGAAGAGACGGAGGAGGAAGAGACGGAGGAGGAAGAGAACGGAGGAGGAAGAGAACGGAGGAGGAAGAGAACGGAGGAGGAAGAGAACGGAGGAGGAGAGAACGGAGGAGGAAGAGAACGGAGAAGAGGAGGAAGAGAACGGAGGAAGAGGAGGAAGAGAACGGAGGAGGAAGAGGAGGAGGAGGAGGAGGAAGAGAACGATTGAGGAGGAGGAGGAGGAGGAGCAGGAAGATAACGATTGAGGAGGAGGAGGATGAGCAGGAAGAGGAAGAGAACGGAGGAGCAGGAGGAGGAAGAGAACGGAGGAGAGGAGGAGGAAGAGAACGGGGCAGGAGGAGGAAGAGAACGGAGGAGCAGGAGGAGGAAGAGAACGGAGGAGGGGAGGAGGAGGAAGAGAACGGAAGGAGCAGGAGGAGGAAGAGAACGGAGGAGGAGGAGGAGGAGGAGAGAACGGAGGAGCAGGAGGAGGAAGAGAACGGAGGAGCAGGAGGAGGAAGAGAACGGAGGAGCATGAGGAGGAAGAGAACGGAGGAGGAGGAGGAGGAGGAAGAGACCGCAGAATACATGGAGCGAGTAGAATCAAGGAAGGGAAAGGGAATAGGCGTAGACAACGATAGCAGGAAGGACACACAAAGACGAGAAAGAAGATGAAAACGCAGCGAACACAAAGAGGACAGCGGGGGCAAAGTAGAAACGAAGCGGCCACTGGTGAAGAGGCACGGATAAAAAACACCACAAAAACGACAGCTATAATGTACCGAGGTCGATTTTTTTAGGGTGTCTTGTAGGGGTTGTTTTTTTGGAAGGGGCCGAAAACCGAGCAAAAAGGAGGGGGGGGGAGAGGGGGGGGAGGAGGGAAGGGGAGGGGGGGGGATGAGAGGGGGGGAAAAGGGGGGTGAGAGGGGGAGGGGAGGGGAGGGGGGGAGGGAGGGGAAAAGGGGGGGGTGAAGGGGGAGGGAGAGAAGGGGAGTGGGGGTCAGGGAGGGAGGGGAAGGGATTTTTTAAGTCGGGGGGAGGGGAAGGGGGGAGGGAGGGATGGGAGGGAGGAGGAGGGAGGGAGGGGGGAAAAGGGGAAGAGAGAGAGAGAAAAGGGGAGAAGGAGGAAAATTTTGGGAGAGAGAGAGAGAGGAGAGGGGAGAGGAGTGCGGGACGGGTAGCCCCTTTTCGTAATAAAAAGGGGCCCTCCTTCCTTTTCCCGTCCGCGACGCTCAGGTGCACGGGCCACTCCCCTAACCCCCCCCTTTCCCCCAAACCAAATCTCTCCGTCTGTTTGTGCTGCACACCGTCAATCACTGCAACCTGATATTCGGGAGCTATTGCGCATTCTATTTCCCCAAGATTTTTTCGAGGCCTTTATCAAAAAAAAGGCTCAATCGATTCAAATGATAAAAAAACAGCGAAAGAAAATAAGGGCGTTCGTTTAGCAATCCCGACCCTAAGCATCGACGACAGCCATTGCCCTTCCCCCGGCAAGGCCCATTAATAAATGTCACCCGGCCGGCGACGGGATCCAATTCCGGTTTCCAGCGAAAAAGCCCGAAACCTGCTGCCGTGGCGCTGACGCCTTCGAGTCCCTCCCGGCGGTGCACCCGACCCGCCGCCCATCGGATTACAGCCTGGGCGAGTCGGCGTCAAAACCCATAATCCGGTTGGGAACAAACAAGCGCAGCGGGTTGGCGGTTCTACGGCTGGTCCCGGCTGGCGCTGCAGGACTTCCGGGTTACGGCAAAGAAACAAAAACCACTGGCGGTGGAATCCGATTAGGTAATTTTCGATACAGTGTGTGATGGAAAACGGCAATGGTACTGATTAAGTAACGATATAGCTAGATCAACAAAACAGCTGTTCAAGAGTCGACCTAAGTTTTAATCTAGTGAACACCAGCTTCCTATTTAACCGCATTATCTTCGACAGGGACGAAAAATACTTTTCCACCCCAGATGCCCCCGCAGCTCAGGGAATTTAAAGGCACAAAAAACCCCAAAACCCGATGAATTGAGAGGAAAAGAAACAATCACGTAATCTCAGGGGCCCCGCCCCCTCCGCACCGGCCCTTGCTGCCCAGCCCACCGGGAAGCGCCTGAGCTGGGCTTCCGTGTCGTGCCAACGCCGCAGACATGGCATCAGACGGGGCACCCCCAAATCACCCGCGGAATACCGGTAGGGCAGCGCCACGTGGCAGCGCCCCCTTCAAAGAGCGCCATACTCGCTCTGAGGTTCTTTCATTCAAGAGATCGATCGAGGGCCTCCCAGAGCAATGCGCATGGGAAACGAGTCTAATTCAGACTCAATAAATAATAAAAAAAAATCTGATCTTGACACTTGTCCAAAAAGCCCTCACGCTTTGCGAAAAAAAATGGCCGCGAACCGCCGAACTTTGGGAGAGGAGTGAGATGAAGATTCATAGGAAACCCGCATCGCAACAAAAGAAAGACACGGCGGAAACGGAAAACCTCCTCTCTTTCTTCTTGCAAGTTCTGGAACGCTCAGACGCGGGCTCAAATCGAGGACTCGCCGCATCTCCTCCGGCAACCCCGCACCGCACTCCCTCTTCTCCTTCTTTCGCTCACCCAGAGTGGTACGTTTTTTTTTCCGGTTAGAGAATTTTCTGGGGTCGGTACTTCGAGGCCGGAACTTTTAAAGGCCGAACGAACTTTGCATATTGAAATACACACACGCCTTTAAGACCTCGGCCGGACAGCCTTTCTAACGCTCGTCGTTTCGTTTGGTGGTTGGTAAAAGGACTTCCGCCCTTCTTGTCTTTAGGGACGTTTGCGGTAAGTTTCCAAACCAAGGCCCCCGGGGCGGCGAGAGCGCGGCGAGAATCGAACGTTCTCTCCGTTCCCGTTTTGAGCGTTTTACCGTTGCTTGCAGTCAATGTTACCCTGCTTTCATGGGGATATTCAATTCCCGCTCGGTTGTCATCATCTGGACGCATATATGAATTCGGCTTCCTAACTTCTGATGGTGTTTGGGGGACAAATCCTTCATTAAAAGTTCCCTTGGACACAGATATAAATAATTACCTCGCTTGGGTTAGGTTGACAACACCTTAATAAATGAATCTAAGCTGCGAGGGATGAAGGCTCGCTAAGAGAAAAAAATGTCTCAGTGACTTGATGTCGCCTTTATGACAACGGATTGGTAAGGCCAGGCGAGGGTGGCGGGGGAGGCGGGGGTGAGGGAGCGGGGTGAGGGTGGGGGGGGAGGAGGGGGGAGAGGAACGGGGGAAGGGGGGGGGGTATGGCGGGGCGGAGGAGAGGGCCCGAGTCCTGTTGAGCAGGGAGTACCAGCAGTGTGGTCGGAGCGGGACGACGCCGCAGTGACACGGCCGGGATGCCTCGAGGTGGCGGGCTTGTGGACCGGACCTGTGTGGCGACCGTCATCACGGCGACACGCTCTTCATTAAGTCATGGATGACTGGCGCAAATCTGGGGAACGCTATGATTCTGACCAAAGGAAATATGATATTTGTTTTGTTTTGTTTTTTTACTGGTAATGAAATAAACGCAACTGGACTATCCGGATTTCAAAAACGAATTCCCACACTCTTTTGAGTTAATTCTTCTCCCATTCCTGTCCTTCCCTCCGCCGCCTCCAATCACCAAAACCTTTCCCTCAAACAGACTAAAATAACGAAGAAAAAGAATTAAAACTCCCCTCGTCGTGAAGACAAGAGTCCCGTAGGCGTGTTGCCGGATTCAGCGTCTGGTTAAGCCCTGCATTAAAGCTGACGTAGCCAAGCTGAGGCACCTGTATTATACACTAACGTCTCACCATATTACCTGCCGGGACCAAACAGACTCCCCGCCCCTCGCTCTTCGTCAGAAAATAGATTTTCGTAAACAAGAGATACCGACT
>NC_061858.1:25970691-25973191 GCF_019202785.1 Penaeus chinensis
TACATACATATGTATATATACATATATAATATATATCTAAACATACTTTTATATGCATACACATACATTTACCCCTTTATACATATATCTATATACATGTACATATACACACATACAATAATATATATACATATACACATATACATACATTTATATACCTATTTATGCACATACATCCGTGCACGCGCGCGTATTATTATACACGTATATACACACACGTGCTTAAATTCATAGATATATGCATACTCATCCATAAATACATACATGCAGAAACTCACGCACACCCACACAAATAGACATGTCGTGCGCACCCATGAATACGGACACGCAGACCGACGAAAGAAGTTCGTGTAGGCTTATGTTAACGCGCGCGCTTGCCCCCGCATATCCCGGCATTCTTCCACGCGACCAGGGATTTTGAGTTGTTGGTGAAGGACCCGAACTTTCTCTAGAACGCCGACTTATTCCCCTCTGGGGCTACTACCCACCGACGCTCAAGCCACGCAGCTAACAACAACCAGCTCGTCTGTTACGCGATCCTGTGACGGCGTAACGAGCCACCACCTGGTCCTCCGTGCACTTTCGTGTGTGTGTGTGTGTGTGTGTGTGTGTGTGTGTGTGTGTGTGTGTGTGTGTGTGTGTGTGTGTGTGTGTGTGTGTGTGTGTGTGTGTGTGTCTCGCAGCTGGTTCTCAAAAAAGCAGCCGGGCATTCATAGTTAACTTTCAAAACGCCAAATTTGATCTTTCCGATTAAAAATTAAAAAACAAAAATAAAGACTTTAGAATTCGTATATACCTGACTTCTGGACCGCTGTTTTTTGCGCTCTCTCTCTCGACACTCACCGGAACATTACTATTCTTGAACCTCACAATCCTTCGTACAGCAGCGTGAGCAAGGGAGGGGGTCACCAGAAAGGGAGGGTTCAGCGGGAGGGGGTTGGCGCGACAAGGAGACAAACAGGTCGTGTTGGTGAGGTGGAGCGAGTCGTCGTAGCAGACATGTGAGCTGGGGAGGGGGAAGGGGGGAGGGGGGAGGGGGACAGGGGAAGGGGGAGTTTGACTAAGCAGCAATCATGAGAAACTCTCCATCTGAAGTCAGGATGGAAGTCACGGGCGCGGAGAGCATAACGCCTCGTCTACAAGTAGGGGCTACGGACGGAGTGAGGACGAGGGGGGTATAGGGACGGAGGGGGGGTCCGAAGCCGGTGGAAGGGTTGAGTCGATGTGAACGAACGAAAACCGGCACCCAAGTGGTTCTCCCGCACACACAACTGCTCATCCCGCCGGACTACATCAACTGCTACGGTAAACCTACGCGAGGCCGATAGCAGAGCCGGGCAAGCGAGCACGGCTGACAACATCTCCGGGGCCAACAACCTAGATAACAAACGTCCTCCCCACTTCCTGACGCCCGCACATCACGGCGCGTCGTTAGGGTTGGCAGCCCTGCGCCCTCGCTCACAGAACCTCGCCTTAGTGATATAACATGCTACGTGGACCCCAACACAATTACTTCTGAGGCCCTTTTATGCCTCGCTCATTGACTTCTTCATCAGGACTTCGCACGTGGAGACGAATCGCCCTTGCATGGAGGATTTTAGACCGTAAGGACTCCAGCCGTTCATAAATGCCAACCGTTGCCAGCGCCGCACATAAACCAGATTCTTCGGACGAGAATCACGGTGTTCTTCGGGGGAACGCAAATAAGGTTAATGAATTTGGGAAGATCAAGAACCTCTGGCGCGTCGTTACCCCCCTTCTCCACACCTGCCACCTGCCCCTATCTACTTCTCTGTCATCCCGCTCACCATACACCCCCCCCCCCCACACACATCTCATAAAGCTCCCTCCCCACTTTCAAACACTATGGCAACATCACTGCCTTCTCTACCAACAGATTGTCAAGAACGCGCTCGGTTTTGTGCAATAAAAAAGTAGATGAAATGCAGAAATCGATATTTTTATCGCGTGCACACGCATCTCTCTCTCTCTCTCCCTTTCTCTCACTTTTATCTTTTACTTTCGCTCCCTTTCTTACTTTACCTCTTTTATTCTTCCTCTCCCTCTTTTACTTTCCCTCTCCCATGTTTTCCATTTGTTGTGAGTCGACTATGAAATACCTAACACGAAATACCAAACAAAGAATAATGTTAGTTCCCAACTAAACCACAATCTTCCTGCACACAACCCTTCGCAAAGAATATACACAATGTAAAACTCGGCGTAATCTGATATAAATTTCATCAATGCGCTCCAGCAAGAGAACCGACCGCATGCCTGTTGAGTTGCGGGTAACGTTTGTGCCTCGCACGCTGTTCCGACGACAAGGCATCATATCATCCTCGGCAGATAAAATGCCGCGGTCTACACATCCTTCCTCTTTCATACTATTCCCTCCCGAGAAGAAAAGAATCTACCTATAAGGAGAAACTATTGATTATTTCCCTTCATCCCAGACACTCGGGGGGAGCAGGAGTAGGCCCTGAACAGCCTCCTCGAC
>NC_061858.1:25980691-25985691 GCF_019202785.1 Penaeus chinensis
GCCGGTATTTTACTTTAAGAGAGGGAATCGACAATGTGTTACTTGAAAACTTGTAACTACTGTTAACACTTCGAACTGATGCCGAGACCTAAAACCTTTTTATTTTCTTGAGAGGTTCAAAGAGACTGAATAAAATGGCAAAGGTTTCTTCGCTTCCACACACCGGCGACATTCAAGAAGCCCTTCCATAACGGTACTTCGATTCTTTTAAAGCTGTCATGATTCTGAAATAATTCAACGGCAAAGTAATACTTTAAGAGGGATCTACATTACCCGTCGTCTAATATCTGACACCACATGCTTTCTAAAATACGGTATTCAGAATAGTCATGAAAGGGCACTCGACCCACAAGTGTTCAGCACCAAAATTGAATAAATGGGCGATATCCACCTCCCACGGGTCATACCTCTCATCGCACACCCATTTTATCATCCGCAGGCATCAGAGCTCGCCATAGCAACATGAACCAACTCTTATTCATTCATACAAGTGGCAAAAAGCCGGTCGAAAAACGGCATGTCCACCCTTTACGGCGTCGCGGGCCACACTGCCGCGCCGCGCCGGGCCACCACGTGACGCCGCCGCCATGGCCACCAGCCGCTCCCTCGCCGACCCTCCCCGCGCCACCTCCGCCCTTATCGCCGCTTTTCTGGACACGCGGGGCCCCTCTTCGCTCCGATTCCGCCACGAATCCACACACTAAAATGTTACAAACCTCTGTCAATGTAGAACGGCGGTCTGAAAATCCGAAATGAACCCAAATCCTGGATATTACACTGAAAGATCCTGTAGCGCTCTTCTCCGCACAACCTCACAATTCACACCAGAGGAGTTACTGAATCCTCTCTTGGAGATGATTTTTTTCGATAGCTTAAAGCGCATTGACACGTGCATATATGGTCTTCTACTGCTATCCTTCGGCACAATACGCACCCCAATTACACATATACATTTTTCTGGTGAATTCTAGAGAATATCACAAGAAGTGCACATATCCACAAGACGAAAGACTGTCAACTGACTAAGATGCGCGGGAGTGACGTCACTGCGCAGAACCTGCTTGCCCGCATTGTCTGATTGGGCGGGATGGCTGTTCCCTCCGCCGTACCTCCTCACCCAGTATTAAAAGATATTTAAAGTATTCAAGTTCACTGTAGCTCATCTGTCCTTTCTGCGTATCTAATCGTGTCACAATTTATATATCTAATATTTTTGTCTTCTCTTTTAAAAATATTTTTGAGGTCATGATAGAGTATATTGTAATTTAAAGTCAATACTCCCGAGGGTGTTTTGTAAGTAGAATAGCTATGAGTTGGCTCTACCATACAAAATTTGGCGCGTTTAGAATAGTAATTATCGCTGATATATGTTCTCCATTATAACAAATATAGGATGAAAAAATGCAATATATATAATTACTTTATATTTACACATTAGAACTGATTATAGCTTTGCCATTCGACAAAATGTGTCATAGCAAAGTTGGTTTCCTGTATACGGTGGACTCTCAGGCCGCCATTTACATGAGAGGTACGATGCTTCCAGAGCGACAGGCTTACCAATATTGATAAATGCAATATTTACATATTGTATCAGATTAAACGTGTTTAAGGTTTATTATGAATGGGTTTCAACATGAAGTACGGTTTAATATATATGGGCCATTGTGAGAAGATAATATGATTAACATTTTTGTGTGCTGTGTCAGTGCGTAAGTCTATAGATATGTTTCAGTTTATCAGCCTCGTGAATTTCCCTGTGCGATTATTTTTCGCACGTTGTAAAATGCCTAAGGTTACCATAATTAAATTCAGCGAGTCGTAATAAGTGTCCTTTTACACCCTCTTTCTAAAATTCTGCAGTGCGGCAGCTATCGGAAATGTTTGTAACCCTGTCCTATCACGTGAGGATAAAGCTGATTTCGTCATCCTTTAACTTTATGGCTTATTTTCTCTTTCGAAAAGCATAAGCTGTCTCTATAACAACAGTTATCAATTATAAGAACGGTGCTGAACATCAAGTATCGTTCCTTGAAAGTGCGTAGCGCATTAAATAAACTAGAAAACATTCCGTTCTAAAAGGGCACAATACATACGTAATTATATAAAGTACGTTGGGTTTATAGCACTGTGTCGCTTCTGGCATGGCTGTGGCCTCTTGCTAGAAGTTTCCCATTATGATTAGGGAAATAGGTATACACACATAAATACATACGTACATACATACATACTCACATACAAACATGTATAGATACGTACGTACATATATACATACATACATACATACGCACATACATACATATATACAAATATACATACATACATGCATACATACACCATACATACATAAAACATATGGACGCACACACACACACAGATATTTATATATATATATATATATATATATATATAAACAATGGGCAAATTAATAATACATATTCTTGAAGTTCACTGCACTTGGTATAACTGTTTCTATAATCAAAGGAAATTGGGAAGAGACCGTTGACTTTTACGTACTTAAAATATGTTAGTACACTCGATAACTACTCATTTAAGGACCCGGTGAAAATAGAGAACCTGACCAGACTAAAATCCAATAATTTAACCAGCAGTTGCATAACCTCCACGATTTTTTTACCCCCGAAGTAGCAAGTAAAATCTATAGAAAAGCTTTGTTTAGTTAATTTTTGCTCCCTCTCTGAATAGATTTTGAGCACGTCGTACGTCAGCGTTGAAATGATAAAGATAATGAGAGTTGAAGTCAAATACAATTCCGGGAAAACGTAGTAATAAGGAGAAAGAGTATCGTTTAAGGAGAATGAGATAGAAGTTAAATAAAATTCTAGGAAAAGGTAGTAATCATGAGAAAAGCTATCGTTTAAGGAGAATGAGATAGTTGTTATATATAATTCTAGGAAAATGCAGCCTGTTCTGAACTCTTTGCAATTACATATCGATTTTTTCTGACTTAATGGACGGAAAAATGAATAATTATGTTAGGAGTTCTAACTAAAACCTATTCTATTATGCACACGTGAGGTATTTATAGAGGACCAGTGAAGATAACATACAATGAACCACGGTGAAAATATCGCAAAGTATTGAATAAAAAGATCGTAGATTGAATTTACTTTTTGCTTCTCCACGTATGTTGCCTGAATTTGAGATGCAAAAAAAAGAAAAAAAAATTGTTTACGGAAATGTGAAATTGAAAAGAATATATTTTATTCCAAAGTTATATATATATATTGGGATCTTTCATTCACATAACTATCTTGTAAACATCACTAGAATACTAAAGAATCTTAACTCGACTATGAAAAAAATCACTAAATTATGCATGTTACGGAGTGTCTTATTGTGTATCACCGAGGGAATGGTTATGGCCAAGAACAGTACAGAGATTTAAAAGAAAATTTATCCATTAGCCAGACTGAAAGCGAGGAGGTAGTTTAGAGAACGCTTGTGAAAGGGAAGACAAAGAAATCACTTGGCAGCTAGGAAATAGTTTAATTCCTTGTTGAAGATATGCTGTGATAAGGTATATTTCATAAAAGATAAAGAAAAAATCCCACAACAATTACTAATTCTTTTCCCAGTATCATAAAAGACAAAAAAACTGCCACTAATATTATGTGTGTATATATATATATATATTATATATATATATATATTATATATATGTGTGTATATATATATATCATATATAGTTTTCTCTCGCCTATTTTTTTTTTTATTTTTTTTTCGAGCATATATTATATAATGAAACTGCAAGTAGTACCCAATACCCAATTCCTTAAGAGAACTTTAATTCCCACTTGAGCATCTCACAACCCGACAAGCATGGCGCAATAGCGACCGAGTCCGACCACTGTCTGAAATAACCAGTTGTGTAACATAATGGTTTTGCCTTCCTTGGCGACCCATTCGGAGAAGATGATTATCCTGGAATAGAGTTCTCAGATAATGGCTGTCCAATAGCAACGTTACCTTTGATGTCGGCTCAAGGTGTGTATATATACATGTAATGTCTCAACCGCCAACGAATTTGCTTGGTCATTACCATAGGGAAACAATGCACTGGCTCTACATAAAACACGTGAAGTACAAATATTATTTTACTTTCAGGTAAATGGATTCACTAAACTCGGTTAAACGGTTGGTGTTGTGAAGTTCCTCGATTGATTTCCTCGTGGTATTCAGGAAAACGCAGGGTAAGAGGTCGTAGAGTATGTTCACTTCTACTTGTTTTATTTCCCAACGAAGCGAAAATGCGCATCAGAAGTTGGAGACAATGGATGAGCGCACATATCCTGATGGCATCTTTGTACTGTATTTTACATAAGCATCACTAGCCTGTCAGTTATCAAATAGCTACCACCTCAACCTGCCAACCTGCCATTAGTCATTACAAACCTGTCAAGTGTATCCTCTTCTCGATATAAAACCCCGAGTAAACTTCCACGTGGTGTTTCATATCTGGTTGCTAAGCCTGATAAGTACAATTAATATCCGCCTGCATAATCGACAGGGTTAAAGCCGGCAACGTAACTGTTACTCCGGGGGAACAGTCGCTCTACCAAAATAACCCTATATATACTGGGGAAAGACGTCTGTCTCATCCCTGACCCTAATGGGATTTACACCTGTTTCACGCGATATCATTCTCGATATCTGGGCAGAGGGCGCTAATCGAGAGAGTATTTTGTCCGGAGTCTCCTAAGTGTGCGAAATCTACCGGCGTTCCATGTTACATTGATTTAGATATCCTGAAGCAACCAGTAGGTACAAAGACTATATGTTTAATCTATAGTGAGGATATGCAGATATCTGGTCTGTGTTTGCTCCTTTTTGACTCGAAGTGACATTGCTGTTTTGATCGTAATAAGCGAGGAATTTCCATGCTATATAGATGCGGATATGGTCACTCTTGCTACAGCATTCATTGTTCGTGGCAAAGGTATCCAAACCCTTACTCCATTTATCGTGAATTATTTCAG
>NC_061858.1:25988191-25993191 GCF_019202785.1 Penaeus chinensis
CGCTAAAATTCGATCACACATTTCGATCCACAGTACATCTTTGCCAAACGCTTCCATCGAACAGAACCTTCGTTGCTACAACACAATATAACCCCGCTTCCAAAACACACAAACCTCTCCAGATACAACGATACAATAACTCCTTCAGAATACAATAATTTGCATCTCCATCATCATGTTTTGACCTTCGAGGCGTTCGGGCACTCACGTCTCATGGCTGACGCAAAGGCTAAAGTTGACATGACAACTGCCTTGGGGTGAAAAGCGGCCTCGTAAAGGGGACACCTCAATTGCCTCTCGTGCGTGGAATATTGCTGTGATGTGAGGAGGAGGAGGAGGAGGAAGTCTCTACAACTGGAGAGGAACGCTGGAAGGCAGGCGCTATGGCTGGAATTATTATATCATTTTATACGACTTCCGTTTCTAATAGAGAAAGTAGAATCATATATCATTTTATTCGACTTCCGTTTCTAATAGAGAAAGTGGAATCATATATCATTTTATTCGACTTCCGTTTCTAACAGAGAAAGTGAAACTATATATGATACTATTTTTGTTTCTCCTGTTTATAAAGTGAAAGGTTACTTTTCCGTATTTTTAAGGTGGAATCATGTCTGGCATTCTATGGAATTATATATACTATTATACTACTTTCGTTTCCTATATATAATGCACCATGTTTCTTTGCCGTGCTTCAAAGGTATGGTAATGCCTGGTATCACCATGGTGCTTGCTCCCCTGTCGTAAACAGAACAACAAAGGGAAGGAAAAGAAAACACACGAATAAGCTCAAGGGCTTTTTGCTGTATTTCTTCTCCAGGGAAAAGGCCATTAGCATATTCGCATTTTCTTGTTCTTCCCTGTCTACGTGGATAAAAAAGAAAAGAGGTGTCAGGTTCACTCGTCGTGGTTGAAGGGAGGTTTATACGTCGTGTTCTATTGTATCTGTTAGTCCTTTATATCCTATGTATGGTGTTTTAAACTAAGCTGACGTCAGGTACACCAGTGTCAAGTTCAGATATATTTTTCCTATATATCTGTTTTCTCCTTTCCCCGTAACATTTTTTGAAGAATTCGTATCAGTCTGTCATTACGAGGAGTCATAGCGATTTTATTCCATCTTTTTATAAACACGAGGTAATGGCCCGGCTAGTTTCTTGGAAATGGATAATCAGAAAACAGTCCTTTCCTCTTCTATGACATTCCGGATGACGAGAAAAATTATCGGACGCTAAACCTTTTATTTTTTTCTGTTTTTTAACTGTTTTTTTTTTTGTGCTCAAAGATTTCTGTATTAGCGACTGATTGATTTCATAGAGAACCCTAACGGCTCTTTGCGTGACGAAGCCAATTCTCTTCGTTATAAGTCCACCATTGTCGATACAAGTGGGCGGCTTGTGAGGTAGAATATTGCGGTATCTATCTGTCTATCTATATATCTATCTTAACACATACACGCACGCAAACAAACAAAAATAGACATACACTGTCACTTACTTACTCACTCACTGATTCACTTGCTCACTTGTTCGCTCGCTCACTCGCTCACTCTCTCACTGACTCACTCACACACACACACACTCAATCACTCACTCACTCACTCACTCACTCACTCACTCACACACTTAATCACTCAATCATTCACTCACTCGCTCACTCACTCACTCACTCACTCGCTCACTCACTCACTCACTTACTCACTCACTCACTCACTCACTCACTCACTCACCTACTCACTCACTCACTCACTCACTCACTCACTCACTCACATTCCCACACATCTCCACATATATCAACCAATCATATTCCCTCCATGACTTTACCCACTTTACTAACAAAGCTAAGAACCGCCGCCTTCCCGTAGCTTTGAATTAATTAAATGAACCCTCGACTTGATTTCCATTTCGTAGCACAAGTCTCACTGTCAGTTACAGCTGTCAACAGACCTAAAGCCCGTGAAATCCGAGTGGAATTACGATTATATTAAAATGTTTAACTGATTTGTCTTTCTGAATGAGGCAGGAAAGGGATCATAACGATAAAGAAAAAAATGGCTCATGGAAATAATAATGCTATGTTTGAGAGGCAATGTCGATACGAGAATTAGCATAACGGTAAAAAAAAAGGAATAATAAAAATAATAATGATATGCTTGATACGAAACATCGATGTGAAAATTATCATAACGGTAAATAAAAGAATGCGAAAATAATAATGTTATCCTTGAAAGTCAACATCGATACGAAAACTATCATAACGATAAAGAAAAAAAAAGAAAAAAATAGTTCAGTGCTTAAAAATAAACGCCGATAAGTGTAGACCGCTAACCTAGTAGAAAAAGTGAGGGATACGAGCGCCTTTATTCTGAATCTTGCTATAGGCAGGTCACCTTCAAGACGGGTTAGTATTTTAACACGACATTTAATGGGCAGGTTTTTTTTTTTTCACTAACCTCTCCGTGATCACTATTGATAAAGAGAAAGATTCCCATTTTCTTCTCCTTCATTTTCTGTATCTGGGTCATTGGGGATGCTAGTCGATATAGATGTGTATTTTTGCACGTATGCATTAATTCCTCTTTAATTAATTATTTCCACAGGGTAATTCTCATGTTGTATTAATTATGTTGGGAAATACATGTTCTGCTATATCTCAAAGATTTTTTTATGTATGTATTACATTCTGCACACGTAATCCACATCTCTCTCTCTCTCTTTCTCTCTCTCTCTCTCTTTCTCTCTCTCTCTCTCTCTCTCTCTCTCTCTCTCTCTCTCTCTCTCTCTCTCTCTCTCTCTCTCTCTCTCTCTCTCTCACTCTCTCTCTCTCTCTCTCTCTCCAGGATGGCCTGGTGAATATAGACCAATTTCTCTGACGTCCTACTTGTCTAAAACCTGTGAAAGAATTCTCCTTACTCGTTTACTCCACCAGACCAAAGACATGATCTTTGGCTTTCAAAAAGGGAGAGGAACACAAATGTGTCTAGCACAGTATCTAAATGGACGTAATGCACAGTCTTCCTACTTCATAGATTTTAAGGGAGCATTCGACAGAGCCTCTCCTACTGCAATCCTCCATGAACTAACTCTTTTAGGAGTTAAGGTCAAGCTTCCGCTATGGATAAAGGATTATATATCTTTGAGAAGAACGAAAGTGTGGATCAAGGCATCTATAGTTCTATAGTGTGCCTTCCTTGATCTCATAATCAACCCAACCCAAACTAAGCATATTTCCAGATCTCGTAAACTACCTTACATTCCAAGGTTAGGTGGACAAACTATTGCAGGAACTGACACCTACAAATATTTTGGTGTTATTGTGGCTGCTCCCCACCTCATGTCCCACAACTCAAACTTTGCCAAGACTATTGTTCAAAACATCAAGGAACATTGCCTTAAGCGTTTAAGACCATTGTAATACATAAGTAACAGATATGTAGGTACCTCCCTGAGAGTCCTAAGGTTAATGTATATCTCCCTTGTTAGGTCCATAATAGACTATGCAACCCCAGTTCTTAGTATGCTGCCACCGAGTGCCCTCAAACCCCTTGAAGTTTTACAGAATAAGACCATGAGAGTTATACTTGGATGTCCAGTGACTGCTAAAGTTCTCGTCATGAGGAAAGAGTTAGGCCTCCCCTCTATTCACAGTCGTGTCATCCAAGTTAACACCATACTTGGCATCAGACTCCTGCAGCTTCTACCCAGACCACAAATCTCCAATATCCTATCAAATGAGATAAATTATTGAGTTAGGCATTCCCGGCCTCGATACTCCAATCTCATACAGTCCAACTTAGAATGGAAAACTAAAACTGTTCATACTATCATGTTCTTCAATGTATGGAACAACGAAGCTATTAGCATTCCAAATGCAGTACTTGCTGCTCCTTGACACAGAACTCATGTACATGCTTTTATTGATAAACTAATAAGGTCTAAATCTATGGCTTCAAAAACGAAACTAAAAGCTCACTACTTGAAATATAGAGATGGCATTCTACATCCCCCTCATGGTACGCTCCCACTTACAATCTACTGTGATGTATCCACTGATCCTCAAAGAGCAACAGGGATTGCTGTGCTAATTCCTGATATAGATCTTAAAGGAAGTGTGTGCAATTCCAATTGGACAAGCACAACTGATGCCGAGTCAGTAGCTATACATCATGCCATTAAGAAAGGTAGTGAGCAGCACGACACCACAGGCTCTCTCCACAGGCTTGATGCATTTAATCCAGAAAACATAGTAACCAGGAATATCCTTCACCAAATTTCTAAACTACCAGAACGGGGTACTCAAGTGTCACTATACTGGATACCTACCGCCATCTTTTCTCTTTTCCTTTTGCATTATCTCATATAGGAATATCACTATGTGACAGGGCTGATCAATTAGCCAGGTTAGCACTTTCCCATGAAGATCCATATTATGTAATACCGCTATCTCTCAATCAAATGAGAAAAAAACAGTTATCAACTGTCTTAGAGATTATGAGGGTCAGGTATGGACCACTGAAAAGATGAAAAAAGACGGACATGGTACGATCTGGCATTACGAGAGTATTGCTGGGACATCAAGTTTAGACAAACCCTATAAAGTCTATCACGGACTGTATCTGAGACAAGGTTACATTAACTAGGCTACGCATAGGATATCAGTACACTATACAATATGTACAGAATGCAGTTTTGGATGCAAAACCTGTTTCATATCACCAC
This sequence comes from Penaeus chinensis, assembly GCF_019202785.1. Taxonomy (NCBI): domain Eukaryota; kingdom Metazoa; phylum Arthropoda; class Malacostraca; order Decapoda; family Penaeidae; genus Penaeus; species Penaeus chinensis. The sequence goes on from NC_061858.1 coordinate 25,992,910, forward strand.
TGCAAACTGTGCAAGGCACCCAAGTCGCATAATCTCACTCATTACTTACTTTGTTGCATAAAGACTGCACTTGTTAGCACTTGTTAATTATATTAACTTTATTATAGACACTGGTCTTGTCCCTGACATTAGTGATATAATTTTTGTTTTACCAGCCAGATGATATTTTAATACAGTGATAATAGCACAGCCCTTCAGGCATGTATGTAACACTGTTGTTTGACTGATGGCCCTCCACAAAAATAGAAGCACAGCCAGTTTGGATAGATGCTTTGGTATCTT
>NC_061858.1:26008191-26010691 GCF_019202785.1 Penaeus chinensis
TATTATATATTATATATATACATATACATATATATACACACACACACACATGCATGCATGTGTGTATATAATATATATATATATATATATATGAATTTTAAATATTTATGTATTTATATATATACACATAAATATACACATACACATACCTACATACATACATATACGCACACATACATACACACATATTTACATATGCACTTTTATACATATATGTATAACATTGTGCATGTATAATATAGTTATATCTATAATATATAAATTCATGTATATAAGGTGTTATATAACTTGGAAACATACCTACGCCGTTACTTATCAACGGATAGTGAATAATATTCCAAGTTCGTTAAAGAGAGCAAACTTCAAAACGAATCGTGAAAGCATCGATTTTCCAGCGATTTTGGAAAGCATTTGGGACCGAGGTTGTGTTCACTCTTGCCTCGTTTCCAGCTGCTTTCATCTCATCCCATCAGCGGGTATTATTATTAATGCTGCGGCTCGACCAACCCCGCTGGTTTACATACTGCATAATTCCATACTGAAGCGATCGACTTCGCGATGCAAGACGGAATGGAGTGCGCGTTTCTTCTCGAAGGCTCTCTGGCATCACTTTGGTTAATATTCTAATAACGTTTGGTGCAGGATCTTATCATATATATATATCACAGGGTAAATTACTTTTTAACTGTTGCCGGCTCTGATCTTCATATATGTTAGAGGGTTATTAATTTCTTAGCCCTATAAGCCTAACTGTTGCTGGGTCTTCCACAGGAGGTTTCAACACATTTGCTCTTTGGCGGATTCAAACCAAGTATTTCCCGACAAACACATTCGGAGAGAGAGAGAGAGAGAGAGAGAGAGAGAGAGAGAGAGAGGGGGGGGAGGGAAAGAGAAAACGTTGCCGAATTTGGACATAATTTATGCTTCTCATGTAGCTTTCTTGAGCAGTAATAAGATAGGGTCGTTCTGTGCTAAGTATATTGGACATACGAATGATTTATTTATTTACTGATATTTTTTTGTTCAGCGTCAACACCTAAGGTCATTAGCAGTGTATTCAAAATACCGCGATAAGGGTAGGGGCTTCGGCTCCAAGCCTCAAGAATAGCATCATGATAAAGTATTGTGGTGAAAAGGGCTAAATGAGTTAACGATTAGAACAAGTGGACAGAAGCGGATGAAGAAGAGAAGGAAAAGGAAAGGGGGAGAAGAAAAGACCACGCAGTTGAGGCGAGGACTTCGGTCCAAGGCAGAGAGGCGGGTCCTTCGCTGGCCTCAGTGACCGTCTTTTACCCCCCCCCCACCCTTTCACGACAACAAGTAGGAAGTGATTGGTGTTGTGTAAACTTAGTTGAGCATAATTATATTACATAAGAATACATTAAACGAGGCCACTCCATCCAGCGGCGTTGCAAAACATGAGTGATTATTGATTAATTGACGGATTGATCATCTGCCGCGTCAACAGCTCATTAGCAGCCGGAACAAAAAATATCTTAATGATGTGCTTTAAACGTAACTACTCTTCAATCTCTGAAGACATTCCCTACACAAAGAATATTGCATGATTAAATCATTCCTTCTACGTAACGTTATGCACATTTCATATTTCATTTTGTCTTCATTAATGCGTTTTAATAAAAAACATTTCCCGTTTTAGCTAATTACATGGATTTACCTAAATGTTTACCAATCACTTTTATAGATGAATTACCTTTTGCAAACTTTTTTTATTGCATTTTTTTCTTTTTTCGAATGTTAACCGATCATTGTGCTTCCATATCGGACGTAAGTTTAATAGTTAAAACAAACAAATGGCTTAGACATCAAGGTCATAATAACACTATGGTAAAGTACATATCAGAGTAAACAAACCGAAATATGTATTGCCGAGTGCTATGAAGTATAACAGTTCCAAATACACATGTTCAATGAACGAAACCATTGCATTGTTCAATTGCACCGACTCTTCACGGGAATTAGCTGAACAGTACCATGGGCTGTTTGGAGTGTACATACAAAGAGTTCATTTAGGCTGAATGTTCACTCATTTCGACTGAGAGGGTGAAAGAGAGCGAGCTACGTTACATTTTGTTTTAATACTTTTCAGCTTCGTCGACGTCAGAGGTAGAGAGGAAGAGCAAGAGAGGGGTGGGAAGTGGAGTAGAGCAGGATGGAAAGAGAAATGGAGAAAGGTGGAAAGAGGTGGAAAGCGGGACAGAGAGAGGTAGAAAGAAGTGTAGTAAAAGGTGGAAAGATTTGAGCGAAGAGGTGGGGAAAAAGGGCAGAGAGGTGGAAAGAGATAAAGAGATGGAAAAAGAGCAATGAAGAGGGATGTAAGTGATGAACAGAGGAATAGAAAGTGGCGAAGGAAAAGGGATAGGTGTCATATACTCTGATGATACAACATCACCCCGAGTTCCTCATAAAATCTTGTTACATTAACGGTTTCCTGTGATGTAACAATTTATCACTGATGGAAAGTCGAACCACTCTTCTA
>NC_061858.1:26020691-26028191 GCF_019202785.1 Penaeus chinensis
GAGGAGAGAGAGGACAGGGAGGAGGGAGGAGAGAGAGGACAGGGAGGAGGGAGGAGAGAGAGGACAGGGAGGAGGGAGGAGAGAGAGGACAGGGAGGAGAGAGAGGACAGGGAGGAGGGAGGAGAGAGAGGACAGGGAGGAGAGAGAGGACAGGGAGGAGAGAGAGGACAGGGAGGAGAGAGAGGACAGGGAGGAGAGAGAGGACAGGGAGGAGAGAGAGGACAGGGAGGAGAGAGAGGACAGGGAGGACAGGGAGGAGAGAGAGGACAGGAAGGAGAGAGGAATGAGAGGAGAGAAGATGATAAAAAAAGAAAAGGGAGAAACTAGAGAAAAGAGAGAATGAGAGGAAAAAGCAGATACACAAGACATGATTGAGAAAACATAAGAATATACAAGACATTAGAGAAGCAATGTTAGTTTGTAAAAAATGAACATGACATTTTGGCCGGAGTCAAATTTATGTAAAATCTTCCGTTATATTTACATAATCAACAAGTTACAAAATGCTTACATTAAAAAAAAAAAAAAAAAAAAAAAAAATATTTATAGTATTTGTTCTTTCCCTTTATCCACCTCTACTGTCAAGTTTAACGGAGATGACACATTATAAATTATAAATGGTCAATCCATTTTTTTTTTCATCCTTTTCAGGAGCATATAAAGCATACATTTGGGGGGAAGGGGGTCGATCTCAGGCGTATGGTTTTTAGGACTTCATAAAAATGACAATCCGGTTATCAACTTATAGATCCAGTAGCAAAGGTCCTAATTCCTATCTTTTTACTCTGTACACACTGGAAGGGGGAGGGGGTATTGGGAAAAGAAGTTCTGTATGCTTGTGCATATATTGAAATGATGGATGACCCTTAACTTCAGCAATGTATCTGTGGTTAACTCTTAAATTCCCCAACCCTACACATTACAAATTAACCCATTCGCCCCATGTGGCAAGAACACATGCCCACTGTAATGCACGTTTATTTATTGTAATTACACATAGATGGCTCTACAAGTTCTTAATCACCAAATAGCCAGTTATTAGAAACTACCTATCTTACCTTAACATCAATAACAATAATAACAGTATCGATAGCAATGGTATTAATTTTCCCACCTATTCAAGGAATGGGGAAATCAGGATCGGTGACTAGGGCCTACTGATAGACTTCCTGCCAGCTGAGCACATGTGGAGCCATCTGTATGTAACAAAATTCACCAAAAACTACAGGGGGCAGAATATAAATCTGGGGTAAATGGGTTAATAAGAACACATATGTCCTTCCATTGCCTTTCAAAAAATGTGGGTAGGAAGTGGTTTTATCCACCATGTTGAGAAATATATTTCTAAAATGTTTTTTTTTGTTTTTTCAATTGCATTTGGTAAAAAAAAGGAATAACTCCACTTACTTAAATTCACCCAACATTACTGCAAATAGTGTAGTGATTTGCATAAAAAACACTGCATCAAATATGCATGCATCATAGTAGGATGTTTATGGTGTCAAAATAACTAGCAACTCCTTAGGTATACTGGTTCAACATTCAGTGACAAAGTCAGTATTAGTATTGTCTCAGCAACCACTCATTCTCTCATACTTCTCAAAAAGACTATAGTAAACTACTACTACCATAATTCTGAGGAAATTCTTTCACATTTATATGGTCCTATATATCCATATATTTAAGTAAACCTATCTTACTATACATCTTGTATCCAAATAGATAGATAAATACTGAATATTTAGCTATGGTGCCAATGAGGTCTTGTTTTTATTAGCAAGTTTTGTAGTTGACAATAAAATTAATGTTCTGCTTGCTCTTAAAATCAGTGTAGAAATATTTACTTCATACTTAAAAAAGAAATCTTGGCATAATGTGCAGTTCAGCCTCCTCTACATTGGGCATGCTGAACAGCTGAGCACTTGCTTGGTCTTGACTGCATTCATTGAGGGGAAATAGATCCTCAAACGTTGGCTTATAGCTTCTTTTTAGCCTTATTACAAAGAATTAGAAACAGCAGCCAAAATGACAGAGTTGGATAATTCAATATTTCTGATTTTTCCCTTGAGCAGCTAACATCATATACACCCTGATGCATTGTTTGGTATTGCACTGAGGGTGCCTGTTGTGGCTAGGTTAAACCAGTAGTACTATTTGAATAGAATGAAGAAAAAATAAAACTATACCTTGCACAAGTATACAACACTCACCAATATTTGTTCATGGATGCCATGCCGCCATCAAGCTTGCCCATATTATGAAGGTCAATACACTGATCAGTAAAGGCACGGGCAACACAGACTTCAGTCTTCAACTCGGCTAATTTATGCTGAATTGTCTGTCAAAATTAAATCAACATGTCAAATGTGATATGCTAAGAAAAATACTATTATACACTATCAACATCAAGTATCAAAACCATGAACAAAGATAATCAAAATAACAGTGCTTCAATTTTTCTAAATAAATTACAGAGAAAAATTACTGACAACTCACCTGGAGGTTTGAGAGGGTCTTTCCGAAGGCCTTTCTTGTGCGCAGGTAGGCACGGGTTTCTTCAAACTGCCACTCAGCATTGGCACAAGACATAATACCAATGAGAAGACGTTCCTGCAGGAAATATGATACAAGAGTTATAAAATGTTACAGAAAAAGTTGCAACAAAAAGTAATCTAAGAATTGCAATAAATTAACTTTAATATCTGATGGAAACTGCCCTTTTCCTGGCATCTAATACGTTGCCCAAACAGTTATTTATCATGAGGATCACCTCCCTTTTCAGGAATATGATATGATTTTTTAATCCTCCCAAATCAGCTGAGTTCACCACTTTCACTTTTTAAAATTATTTTCATCTTTACACCTACTATCAAAATGTGTCGACATTTAACTTAGGGTGCGTTAGCATCAACCATTATATATTCATGAGTCTGGGAGGTAAATCAACTTTAACACTCAACAACAGGGAGTGTGCTGGTGTGGCAGTCTGTTTCAGTGGCTGGAAAGTCGAAATGTACCATTCATATACCCTGTTGTTCTTGATAGCTGAGAACAGTTTTAGTTTTTGGTACATATACATATTCTGGAATTCATGTTTTTATTCTAATATTTCATTTCCTGTTGTAGTTTATTTTTGTTTCTTGTGTGCTTGCAGACCAATGATCAAACTTTCAGAACCATAATGATGAAAGAGTGAAATGTTCCAGTTTCTGTAAACATGCCATGAAAAATATTTGGCATATGGGCCAAGTGATGGCAAGATGCCACCTTGGAGAGGATTGACAGGGGGCTGGGGTGACAGGAATAGAAGGTCATGAAAAATTTGGCTGAAAGCTGGGGTGCCAGGAATGACTCTCCACGAATGCACTAAGCTTTTAAAGGGTGATTACACTTGATGGGTATTTAGGAAGGGGATTTCGCATTATTTCCATCAGTAAATGAGTGTGTGAGCCAAGAGTGGAAGAGTGCCAGTTTCAGGGAGGACATGACTTCTATTTTCACAATCCAATTCCTACCCAATGTGACCAGCTGTGTAGTGTCACAGAAAACAGAATATTATAAAAACATTAAAAAATTATAAATAAGGAGTTCTGACACTGCACAGCAGTCTTCGTGTGAGCCAGGCCTACTACTAGCCACAAACCTAGGAAGCCAAATGTCCAGACTTCAGGCAGCAAGGCACCTAAATCCAGAGTTAATAATGCATTCATGAAATAATAGTGACAAAAGAGCGAAATAATGCATAAGTGGGCAACAAATAACGTGGATTCTGTCTTAGATAATTCCTGACTAGAAGCATGTCACCCTCACTCCCACTCTACTATCCCCAGTAAGCTTTTATTCCACATTAAAATAAAACTGTACAGAATTGTCACTGTATTAAGATTGCAAAAAAATCCACAAATCCGTGCACCAAACTGGGTTCAAAAGGATATGCAGCTATTCCTCTATGGCTCACAGCATGGCTCTATTGATAAGTGAATATCACTCAACTATGTAATCAAAATTTTGTTTTTTGATCACATAATCAAAAAGTTACTGTATCTTTACTTCAATCAATAACTTATATTGAATATAAAAATATAAAAATTTGGTTGAATTCTACATACAAAAACATTTACAACCCTTTCTTCAATGTTGTCTTTCACTATCACTCATATTTTCCCTATCTTCTGACAAGCTTTCACATGTATTAAGTTTAACAGAATAGAAAACTTTACCAAAACAACCTATAAGTAAAAGCAATGTCACCTGTTAAAGAAGAAGATGATGAAAATCCTGATTTTCCCCCTAGAATTGAAACAACAGAATTAGAACTTACCTGAGGAAGTTCATTCATCAGGTAATAGAAGCCATGGTTCTCTTTTCCCAAGAGGGCAGAAGCTGGGAGACGTACATCATCAAAGAACAGTTCAGCGGTATCCTAAAATCAAAGGTACATCTTATAACCATCTTATGATTATCACAATCAATAACCAACATCTTATAATAAAAAACTCTACTTAACTGATTACTTCTTCCTTTAAATATTAACACACTGTTACTACATGTGAAGTCCTTCTTAAATATTAAGCATTATCTAAAATACAGACAACTTTCTTACCTGAGCCTTCATGCCCATTTTCTCAAGCTTACGTCCCTTTCTGAAGCCTTCCATCCCTTCATCCACCAAGAACAGTGAAATACCATGAGCTGCAGCCTTGGCATTTGGGTTGGTCACAGCTACCACAAGGACCACATCACTCATGTAGCCATTGGTGATGAAAGTCTTTGAGCCATTCAGAATCCAGTCATCACCATCCCTTCGTGCATTTGTACGGACTCCTTGCAAGTCACTGAGGAGAGATAAAGTGTGGGACACTGATAAAGTACTAATGAGAGTATTTTTATTTTGACTGATGATGGAATTTAACCCTTAATTCATACTATACTTATTAGTATACATATATTTTTTTCCTTCTTGACCTGTTTATAAACATTTTCTTTTGTATCTACCAGAGAAAGGTCACTTGTACTGAAACAGAGAAATAGATTGTACACATTTTAGCCTATTCATAACAGCCTTTCCCTATGTCAGAACTCTGCGCAGGATTTTGTGTGCATCAGCTATGCAGGAAACATACATCTATCTTGATCTCTTCTTTTCACTGTGCCACATAAAGTTCTATAGTAAATGAAGCTAAAAAGAGGCTTCAGCCAACTTTCAAGGAGCAATATCTCATCAAGGACTCCAGACAGGGCAAAACAAGCAAACACCTGTTTAGCACTTATATCTTAAAATTGGTTTGATTCTGTGTAGCATGGCTACATGCCACCCAGCACTTTGGCTGGGTTTACATTATGAATATGAATAAACATTCTGCTTTAATACTAGTACCATACCTTAATATCTATTTTTTTATTAAAAAAGCACTGTATTATAATGGCCATCATATTTCTCCACAAAAATTTCATTGCTAAAATTTTACAATCATTTCACTTTAAAATTCAGTCACCAATCCTACATGCATTTCCACACCATTCTTCAAAGATGTATCCAGATTACAACAAAACATCTGAAATCCCAAGGCGCCAAGTCCAATCCTACCTTCCGGCACCTGGTTCAGTCATGGCAATGGCTCCGATCTTCTTCCCGGCCACCATGTCAGGGATGTATTTGTCGATTTGCTCCTGGGTACCATAGTGTGTAATGTATGGCATCACAATCTGAGAATGAAGAGCAAAACCTGGGCCGGAGCAGTTGACATATGATCTGAAATAGAAAAGAGAAGTCATCAACTGCATATTAAATAATTTATCATCTATTACTAAACTGAATAATATAGCTAAAACCAACATATATCATATTCATATCTCAAACTACAAGTTTTTGTAACAGTGCTTACTGTTCTTCCATAATGATTGCTGCATCTTTGAAGTCACCTCCAATGCCTCCAAACTGATCAGGGGTGTCAGTCCCGAGAAGACCCTGCTCACCAGCCTTCAGCCAACATTCACGAGAGATCTGGCCATCTTTTTCCCACCTGACAAAAGAGTAAGAATTTTCAACAATGGTTTATGACTATCTCGCACAAAAAGAAAGTTCATCTTCTGTGGACTGAAAGTTTGAATACCAACAGTACTGAGTAAGACAGGTAGTGGAGAGGATAATCCTTACTGCTATCAATCACATTTTTTTTAGCTACTTGCCATTAAAATAATAATTACTCTTTGAAAGGGTACTAAAAAAGCCTGTTCTGATGACAAATGAAAAACAGGCTCTCTCCACAATAAGAACAGAGTGAGAAACACTGACATTTCTAACTTGAACACACACACACAAAAAAAAGGTTCCTATAACATCAAAAAATATTTAAATCTAAATGACAAGAAATTTAAGTTCACTCACTGAGCATGGTAAGGCACAACTTCCTCATTGAAGAATTTCCTAACTGAGGATCTGAAGATGTCATGGTCTTCATTAAAGATGGATCTGACGCCAATGTCCATCATGGTTGGAGCCTGCGAGGTTGTGGGTCTGAACGGCACCACCTCTTCCTGAGCGTCAGCCGAGGGCTCTCCATCACGCCTGATGAACGTTAAAAGGAAGTTACACACAAATTTTCTTTGATGATGATAAGGAGAAGGTGCGCATATCTGGTGAGTATCCTATGCCATTTTTTTTTTTTTTTTTTTTTTTTACTAAAGGGACCAGTATCTTTCTTTTTAATATTTCATTCTTTTTTTATATTAATGCCTTTCAAACTCTTACACCTACATGCCCACAAATCTTATGAGGAGGAAAAAAAAAAAAAAAAAAAATATATATATATATAATTAATAAAATAATATAGAATACAATATAAACTACAAGTGGCAAGCACATTGGAGTGTTGAGTGGAGCATTATTTTAGCAGTAGACCCTGCATTTGGGTGTTTACATCCCCGTGTCAGGTCAATTGACTTCCCAGTGGGAGCTATGGTAATAAATAAAAAAGTGCAAGTATTTTTTCTTCTGTGACCCTATAATCCATTGTGCCACAACCATGGTTTTTTACATAATATATGGCGTATGTTCTTCCCTACAATCATGCAAGGATTTAATTCCCATTACTTTTTCAACTTTACACTTTATTAATGTGCTATATATCTGACACATGGTAATGATATATACATTTTTATGTATGCGTAAAATTTAGCTACTGAAATACAATGAATCAAAATTTTCTTAGTTAACTTTTTAGCAGCTGAGAGAGAGAGACAAGCAGTGCACTCGGGATAAATATGCTTTCATTTCATACAAGTAAAATATGTCTTGAGTATATAAGTTTTATTTTTTTATATATACACAGAGTAATTTTCATCCTTAACTGGTATGTTTACTTTTAAAATAAAGCTCTCTCTCGTTAAATGAAAATATTAACTAGGTAACAGCTCAAAACATTCCTATATGAAGAACTATTTTATGTCAATGCTACACACTTAGCCAAAGGCCTGCAAACCTTGGTTTTATTCCCTATC
>NC_061858.1:26033191-26040691 GCF_019202785.1 Penaeus chinensis
CAGTAATAATTATAGCTATAATAATGATAATAATGATGCTGATAATGTTAACAATAATTATAATGATTATGATAATTGTAATAATAATGATAATAACAATAACAACCATTGTATTGATGAGAATGAGTGTTGTTGATAATAATAATGATAATAATAATAATAATAATAATAATAATAATAATAATAATATTTAATTAGAAAATTCTAGACTTTAAGATTATTGCCATGTAATATTAACTGCAATTTTATTTTATTTTGTTATATATTTTATTTTATTTTGTTATTTATCATATGTTACTGTTGGGTGGTGGATGTTTTCAAATATTTTATTTATACGTGCTATTAGTTTTATTACGTTTTATATGTTGTATGCCATGCCTTATATGTTTTCATAAAGAATTATATGATATGTTTTTTTTTTTATTCCTGTTAAAAGTGTTTGCATTTCGAAGGGAACAATTTTCGGGCACCGTGGACGCATTTGCTATTTTGGAAGACTAACATTTGGCAGAAAATGAAAATACACGAAATAAAATCGTTATTGAAATTAAAACGACAAAAATATAACAATTATCTTAATAATGGAGAAATAAAAAGGGATAGAAATATTAGAAAATGAAAATAATTTAGTACAGTATCCATCAGTCGTGCGTGTTGTTTTGAGCAAAATGGCGTTAGACGTTATTTATTGTTTATGTGGACAATCAACGGATTTGTCCCGTTTTATGATACAGTGTGATATCTGTAAAGACTGGTTTCATGGAAGGTAAGAAGAGGGAGACTCAGAAAAGAGAGAAAAACAGGGGTTGTGACGGAAACGGCGAAGTGGCGAGACGGGGTTTGTGAGAGACTCGCCAGATGAACACTATTTTCCTTCGAACTCTTTTCCTCTCCTGTTCTTTTCGTGGTTTCTGTTCGCTGCTTTGGGAACATGGCGAGATAGCATGTCATTCAGGACGTAGAGAGTCGAGAAATTGGCGTGAGCACTACCCTCTCCCTGTAGAATTAGTCCGAAACATAGAGTCTATGTGATCTTGAAAAAAAAAAATTAAGGAAATTAAAAAAAAAAAGAAAGATAGTGAAGGAAATCGTAAGAAAATCTATCAAGCTTGGAATGTTCGATGAGTCGTAAAATCTCTGGGAAAGACAGGAAATGTAGACCTCAATTAATAGTATTAGTATATCGTTTAGCAATCGGCTAGAAACCATATGCAGTTTGTTTCACAGTGAATTGTTTGGTCTTGGAGAAACACAAGCAGTTTTAGCAGTGCTTTTTCACCTTAAACTGTGTTCTGTTGGGCTGAGTTGTGGTTGGGATTGAAGACATATTGTTACTGCTTTTTATATCAAGCTTTTAGTTTAATCTGTGGAGCTAAGTTACCTCTTATTAATGTTAAATCTTGTTGGACATTTGTTTATTTTTTGCTCTGATGGAATTTAGCTCAGAAAAGCTAGTTTTAAAATTAAACTTTGAGAAGTGTGATAGTGTGATGCGGTGATGTGAAGAATGGATATTTATATATTCATATATGTGGCAGAAAAAGATGTTTATTCATTGTTCAGATATAAAGTTCTTTTTATTAGGATGAACATATCTATACTAGAATCTAGAAAATCATTCCCCAGAAAATTAATATTAACATATCAACCGTTCATTCTACTCGAAGGTGTGTTGCTGATGCTTTTGAATTTGACAAAATATTACTACTGGCCGTCATGACAATGGCATAGCTTCAAGGACTCACGCAGCCTCTGGGCCTATGGTACTTAAGCAAAGGCAAACAAATTTCTTAACATATATTATCTGGTGAAACTAGGCTGGATCCTTATTTATTAAAAAATGCCAAAAAGATTGGTAAGCTTTGTCCTTCCAGAATATATGTGGTGAAGCCTTGTTCCCCTTTGTTAGAGTGTCAGCAGTCATGGAGGCTGGGATGATTACTTGACGTGATGCCACAGTATGAATTTTATGGCCTGTGGTTGGCGTTGCTTGTCCAGCCAAATGCTGTACCGCTAAAGGGGCGACATTATAAACAAAACATCCCAAAATGGGTGCTAAAATTTTCCAGAAATATTTGGTAGAAGGGTAGGAAAAGTATCTATTAATGAGAAGATAACCATTCTGTTTGGTATGGATGCAGTAAGCTAGGGTAAATTGAAGATCATAATCTTGTAACAGACAAATAGTTGCAGTTGATAGTACAAGATATAATCTGCAGAAATGAATGGTAACACCACAAATAAAGCCAAAGAATTGTGGAAAGCACTGCTCTGACCTTAAATCCATTCGTTTTAGCTCTGTCTTGCTGCTCATACCCAGGTGAAGACAATGTTTATTTGGGAGTGTTATTAATCCTCCCCTCGGATACCCAGTTACACAACTTGGATTGTTAAATAAATTTTACGTTGAGTCTAGGACTTTGTCTCAGATGATTGAACCTGAACAGTAAAGAATTACCTTCTCTTGTACGAAATTCTGATAAAATTTAGTGCATCCCTGTGTCTCTCTGATATCACATGTTTATGTAGAAATACTCTCTGTGATAAAGGTTACTACTTCTGAGAGAGTATGTCTTGTAGTACAGAAGGTATTTTGTGATACATTTAAATCTTCCTTTAGTGAAAATTTAGTGATATAGTAGTGTGGTAATGTTCAAATCAAGTAAAACAGGTGCATTATACAAGGATTTATTTAAAGGTTTATTAATATTTGTTTATCAGCTGTAATATAAATAAATGTAAAAGTATCCAAGCATCATTTATTATTATTTCTTGTGTGTCACCTCAGTGACATTTGGACTGTAGAACAAGGATTAGATTATCTCAAGGGATGATGGGCTAATTGTTGCATTTGATGCATTAAAGAAAAAGAAAACAAAAAAAGGAAACTAATGTGAATATATGAGAAAAAAAAAATTGAGATTGATATGATGGGTTTTGTGATGTAATTTATAGATTAGTTGTAAACAAAGTATAAGGTAAAGGAACTGAAATGATATATTTTACACTCGTGTAAAGTATTCACCAAAATAGCATCTTAGCTGATTTCAAATCGGACTATTTTATTGGAAATTCAGTTTTGCCCATATTGTTTAACCCCTTGCCGACGGGTACGACGGGTAGACACGTGCTATGCCCACTGTTAGTACTTGTTCGATTGTTTTTACACATAGATGGCTATACTTGTACTAAGTCACCAATGAGCCAGTTACGAGTGCTGCTCGTCTCGCCCGTTCACCCTTTTCTTTGATTTATTTTACGTTATCTTATTTTGCTGTTATTAATATTAGATAACATTATAATAATATTAATGTTTTTAGTAAAAATAACACCATCGATATTCATAGCACTAGTAAAAAATACGTTTTTCCTGCCAATTCAAATCAGGTATGGTCACAAGGTCTACTAATTGACTCCTTTGTGGCTAAGCATTAGCAGAGCCATCTATGGGCAGACATTTCACAAAAAATATAGAAAATAGGCACAGCATTTTCCCCATTTTTTGTTCATTTTCCCCGGCAGCATTGGGTTTAGAATGATAAAAAAAAGATATTAATCTTATTTTTTTTTTACATGTGAATATTTATATGTATAGAATTTGAGGTTTAGAATTAAAAAAAATACTGCACTGACAAAAGAGAATTGGTGATGGAAAGGGGTCTGAGAGCAAAGGCTTCGAGCTAGGAGGGTTTTTGGTTTATACAATTAGTGTTGTAGTAGTTTGCGCATTTAGGATGGGGTTCATTTGCTTGTTTGTTTGAGTTGGGGCTTGGGTTCCAAGTATGGTTGTGTTCCTGTTCTAAACTTTTATCATTTCTCGTTTTTTTTTTGAATGAGAATTAAGTTGATTAAAAGGAAAAAAAGCACCTAGTCAATTTCATAACAACTAATTTATGGTGGTGTACATAATTTTTAAACTACTTGTGTGAATATTTTTTTACAGTGTTTTGGGTAGGTCTCGCACCCCCCCCCCCCCCCACATACAACATTGGGATCATAGAATGTGCAATATTGATACATATATTTTTAGAATATTAAAGATAGGGTAGAGGATAATTAATTTTTGTAATGATTACGTTAAACATCCAAGTTAACTGTAAGTGCAGCTGATGTCCAAGGATGTGTGTAGGATGTGCACCCATCATCACGGGATTCTAGATGGCCAGTCAGTAGGTCGTGTAATAGGACTGTATAGGAAATAAGTAGGTTGGTAGGCCTGCCCCGAGAAGACCCCGGGCAGCCTGTGACAGACAGAGAGCATGTATACGGTTAAGCTATTGTGGGGATAGAGTAGGTAATACTAGCATGTTGAGGATTTTTTCTGTTTGTTTCCTGTTTTTGGATGGTTGTCTTTCTCTTTTGAGGTTTTACTGGGAAAATCTACTGGACTGGCTGTAAGGTAAATGAAATGGTTAACTTTCTGTATATCTCTGTGCAGTATAATTTTTTTTTTTCTATTTTATTACTGTTCTTGTAACCATGGTTGGATATGCCCTATGCTTTATACACACACACACACACACACACACACACACACACACACACACACACACACACACACACACACACACACACACACACACACACACACACACGAAAAAAAAAGAAAAGAAAAGAAGAAATATATATATGTATGTATGTATGTATACATTTGTATTTACTAAGTTCATATAGGATATAGGATGGAAATTCTCATTTTATACCTACAATGTTCCTCCACTTATGAAAAGGGCCACCAGGAAGTTATTTTAAACATTATAACTATTATAATGCTGCTGACTTTACAAACTACAATTTAAGATACCAGAAAATATTTCTGAAAATTAAGGAAAAGAGTAAACAAGTGAGATTTGTAATACTCATAATTGGCTAATTGGTGGCTTAGTACTTGTGGAGCCATCTGTGTATAAAGACTATTAACCCAACTGCCCTGGATTTATGTTCTGTCTCCTGTAGTTTTTTGTGAATTTTGTTACATAGAGATGGCTCCACATGTGCTCAGCCGGCAAGGAGTCTATCAGTAGCCTTAGTGACCGATCCTGATTTCCCCATGCCTTGAATTAGCGGGAAAATGTGTTTTTCTTATTAATACCATTGCTATCGATACTGTTATTATTGGTATTGATGTTATGATTATTTAATTGTTATTAAAGTCTCGATAACATTTAAGAAATAATGCAAAGGTCGAAGTTCCAAAAGTCGAGGAAAAGGGTAAACGTGAGATAGGTAGGACTAATAACCGACTCCTTGGTGACTTAGCACTTGCAGAGCCATCTATGTGTAAACACAAGAAAAATAAACTTGTATTACAGTGGGATGGCATGTATTCTTGCCATACTTGCTGATTGGGTTAATAAACTGAACTGACAGTGGGGATGACATGTACGTACATGCCACCCCTGGCGGCATCAGGTTAACGCTCTCAGAATTCGAGATCCACTCAGTTGAGCTGTGTGTATATATATATATATATATATATATATATATATATATATATATATATATACACACATTTTTTACACATTAACCCAGGGAATGTATTGCAGTTTGTAGTATGCCTTGCTACACTCTACATATAGGGAAATTAAGTTGGCTAAACTTTGCTTGTGATATTTTGTATTTACATGGTTATATGTTATATTAAAGAATATATTATAACATATTAAAGAAGATACCACCAGAAATAGGGGAAGAGGGTGTTTAAATCTGGCTCATATATTGGATCCGTGTCATCACTGCTATAATTGTCAGACTTGTTCTAATATATATCGTCCTTTGATATCCAATCACTGTCATTTGCTTCCAACTCACCATATGTCACTATCATGTCATTTTTGTTATTTTATGACAGCTTATGCTATTAAAAATGCTCACTTGAACTGCATTTATCTCATTCATTTGAAGTTCGAGAAGTAAATAATAAATTCCCATGTGAAATAGCTTATTATTTTCTGAGAGACCAAGAGGATCCAGTAACCAGACCCATAATATAAATAGAAACAAGTAAGATGTTTGGAGGCTATGTGTGTACTTCCATTAATATCTCAATGTGATCTCTCAATATGTTTGTGACTTTTATATCAGAAGTACATGTGAAGTTTGGTAAAGAAGGGTTTAACCGTTTTGCTCTGGATGGTTTAAAAGACATGCGCACAGGGCAATCGCCTGTGAGCAGTCATGCATATGTGTGTGTGCAAGTAGAACAACAAAGGGAAGTACAGGAAAACACACGAATATTCATATTCGGGTGTTTTCCTGTACTTCCCTTTGTTGTTCTACTTGCAATTTGTTCGACATGACTTCCACATGTGTGAGTGTGAGTGTGAGTGTGAGTGTGAGTGTGAGTGTGAGTGTGAGTGTGAGTGTGAGAGTGAGTGTGAGTGTGAGTGTGAGTGTGAGTGTGAGTGTGAGTGTGAGTGTGAGTGTGAGTGTGAGTGTGAGTGTGAGTGTGAGTGTGTGTGTGAGTGTGTGTGTGAGTGTGAGTGTGAGTGTGTGTGTGTGTGTGTGTGTGTGTGTGTGTGTGTGTGTGTGTGTGTGTGTGTGTGTGTGTGTGTGTGTGTGTGTGTGTGTGACGAAGGCAGAGATGGAGACATAGACAGACAAAGGTGCAGTGGTCGTCAAATATACAATCGTTCAAAGTTGTTTGGAGTAAAATGTTTGAGAAATGAAGGAGAGGGTGAAGAGGGTAAGAGCCAAAAGAATGAACCATGGAGGTGGGGGGTAGTGTACCCCTATACAGTCTCCCATCTCTGGTGGAGGGGTATGGGGTGAAGGATAGGGGATATGGGGGTATGGGGATATGGAGGACAAGGGTAGGACCACAGAGAGGGAAACTGTGATGGAGACTGCAAATGATAGTTTCTCATTTTGGGTAGAGGGTGGGGCATGGTCCAGCTGATTTACGTGATTGGTGGGAAGAGGGATGGTGGGTTGAACTATAGAATATCTAGGGCAATTTACATAGTCTAAAAAAATAAAGCAGGAACAGAATACTAAAATAAAATGGAATTATTATGCCAGCATTGGCATCACTACATATTCCACTCTAATAGAACTTACTTTGAAGAATTTTTGTTTGAAAAACTGTTATGTTTTAAGGATTTACTGACAGATAATTACATGTAAACTTTGATTATTATGTTGCACAAAATTTCTTTGTTTTGACTTATTTTACTTCAAATATTTATTGATTTTGCTCTTGGGGTAAATATTTAATGCATGCTCCAGAAATTGTCAATTTAAGTTAATGTTTAAGAGCATTACATAGGGTTGGGAAACACAACAGTGTGATTGCCCCATTGTGCAGAGAATCCTTCTGAAAATTTAACTTTATTAATGGTGGAATGTTTTGATTATAGGCCTATCACACAGTGATATGTCTATATTTGTCATTTGATTTGCTTTATCGATATAGTAATTGACTGTTTTCCTTGCACAGAATCCATATCATCCCTAGGTAGTCCATAATTGTTTGAATTTTTTCATAACATTCAATTCAAT
>NC_061858.1:26045691-26050691 GCF_019202785.1 Penaeus chinensis
CATATTACTCGACAGGGAGAAAAAGTGTTCTACTTGATCAAGCCAACGCCAGCCAACCTTGCATTGTATCAGAGATGGATGAAAGCCAACAACCAGTCAGAAATGTTCTTTGGCGATCAGGTGAGAGATTTGTCGTCGTTATGGTTTTATAATTGGAATGTTGGCATTAGGAATGGAAAAGATTTTATAATCTTGCTGAAGAGAAATGAAAAGCAAAGTTACTTTCTGTGATTACAATATACAGAACTTTGATTATTCACTTTGGATTAAAACTTGTGAATTGTGAAAAGACAAACACTACATTGTATTTGTTACTTTTGCAGGTTGATGCGTGCTACAGATGTGTGGTGAGGGCAGGAGAGACGCTCTTCATTCCAACGGGGTGGATTCATGCTGTCCTAACTCCAACTGACACTCTTGTGTTTGGTGGCAACTTCCTCCATTCCCAGAACATAGATCTGCAACTACAGTGAGTAATTTTCTCGTTGTATCTGTTTACAGTTTGGATATTTGAGAAATGACTTGTTATTATAATAGCTTTGTGCTATTGTTGTTGGGTAAGTAATTTGTAAAATTATTACATTTTATACTATCGTAGTTTACTTGTGTTACTGAAAAATAACACAGGTACTGTGATAAGGGATCTGCTATACCCTGGACTTTTGTAGTAACTATGTGGATGTGTTCTTTAACTTGCTGACACTGGGAGTACATGTTTATATGCACTATCCATTATGATTCTGTTTTATTAATTTTTTGTACACATGGATCGCTCCAGAAATACCTAGTTACCAAAAAGTCAAATACTAAGCCTGCCTGATCTCACCTGTTTACCCAATTCTTTGATTTTCTGTTAAGAAAAGCTTAAGTTTATAGTATTGGTGTTATTGTTAATAACATTATAATAATGGTTTGTTATTATAATGATGAAAACATTAATTATGATAATATTAGAAGTAAAAAAAAAATTTCCAATCAATTCTGTGAATAGGGTCAACAGGTGAGGTTAAGTATCCCTAGCAATTGACTCCTTAGGGAATAAGTGCTAGCAGGACTACATATGTGACAAAGCAAAACTACAGGAGACAGTTCATGTACTTAGCATTGTTTTAATTCAAATAAAATATATTGTTATCCATCATAATTATGCCCTAGATGCCAAGTCTGTTGCTTAAAAGTGGTAAAATGGATACTCGGATTCATTAATGTTGCTCAGATATAGTAAAAATAAGACATACCCACATATTAAAAGTAAGGCATTATGTGTTCAGACAAGCTTTGATTCTTTTTCTATATTGAAAAGCTATTTTCCAAAAGATTTGCATTATTTGGGGTGGCTTTGAATTGTCATGATTAACCCCTTCCTGACGGGTCACGTCTCTGGACGTCATAACAAACCGCCTGATATGTGGCGCGTGGCTGTACGCTGTGCGCTCCGAGGCGGTGATTCGGCTTGATGTACTGAACTCACGCACTCAGTCGGTGCGTTGCCATTGATCGCCAGAGCGTAGAGTTATTTTTTAGTTTCCTACACTCGTCACCAAGGGGTTAACAGTAGATTACTACAACTATCCCCCATAGAGTGAAGCATTAACTTGTCATTGGTTATTTCATAAGAATATGAAAGTGTATAAAAAAGATGCTGAAACAACAATAACATTGTAAAAAATTCTTTCATTTCCTGAGTTGGAACTTGGCATGAATTGTAGAGTTATACTAATTATACTACATGAATGCCTTGCTAACATGTTAAAATATAAGCTATTAGTGCATGGTGTGGTATGAATTCAGGGATTAATAACGTTTTGTTGGATGTTGATTTAAAAAATTGCCCTTTTATTTCTCAGGGTTTATGAAATTGAGAAGCAAACTGCTGCTCCTGAGAAGTTCCGGTTTCCACACTATGAGACTGTGAGTTGGTATGCTGCAACAAGGCTGGTTACAGAGCTGAGAGACATGGGAGCTGCAGGAACCAGAGTCCCACCTATCATGATAGCTGGTGCTCGGTCTCTAGCAGCAGCCCTCAGACAGTGGGGTGGAGAGGTTAGTTTGCTTTATACATATTATGAGAATTGACATTACTTTGTTTTTGGATGAATCAGGCCAGAATGATATAGGAGCAGACTAAGTTCAGTATTTTGATATTGGTATTTCCTCTTCTAGAATGGGAGGGGAGGACTGGAGCCAGTTCCACCAGGCATCCAGCCTCTGAAGCTCTTCAAGGACTTGCAGAGAGAGATACGAAGTGCTGAAAAGCAAGTTATTGCCCTGAATCCTCCTAAGCCAGAGCGGGAATCAAAACGCAAGAAAAAGAAAGTGCTGGCCGATGACTTTATAGATTACACCAACCTGACCAGTTTTAATAATGTTTTAGAAGAGAGATTACCTGACAAAAAAGTCAAGGTCATGAAAGTCAACTCCCCTCAGGTAGGTTCCTGCTGCTGTATGTTTGAGTTTAATCAATTAATTAATTTTTTTGATAGCGTTGTTCACCCAGAGATTGTTGATTGAATACGTTGGATGACTATAAAATTAAAGTAGGCTAATAAACCTTTTACATTACAGGTAGAACTTAGTAGTTCAGACTTCGCAAACCTAACAGAAGACCAGAGAAGAACTCTAAAACTCTCCCTCCCGAAGTCTGCAACATATCCGTATGGGTTGAGCTTCACGTCCTCTGACTATGGCATGAGTGGCACCCCACCCCATGACCCTGAGTATCCACAGTTCAAAAATGAGTACCCAACAAATGTCAAGTGAGTAATTTGAACAAACAGCTTCATATGAAATGATTGATATTTTTTGGAGTATATTTTTATTATTTTTTTAAAATTTCAGATTTCATATTTATATTTAAAATTTTCACTGTTTCAGGACTGAGTATGATTGGTCTGACAGTCCAGGTATAACTCCATACAAATTGGTGGAGCCAGGTGGTGTGCGTGTGCGTCTGGGGCGCACTGGAAGCACCGACTCTGATGTTCCCTCCACGCCAACAGCTGCCAGTACCCTCAGAGTCAAAATAGAGTAAGGAAAACATGAGTTCTTTTGTTACATGAAGAGTAGATGAACCTATACTGGGAAAGTATTTATAAAACAACAGGTGATATCTAATGGTGCAAAATGTAATCACATTTACAATACATATATAATTTGTATTTATGAAGTAGCAACAAGTTTAAGTATTAAATGTATTGTTACTTACTGTTATTGAGGAATAGATATTAAAAAGAAAATTGTTGATATTTTTGCAGGAGAAGAGAAACGATTGAGAAACAGAACAACGAGTCAGTATATGACTTCCATGAAGATGGGGATAGTGATGAGCGAGAACCTTCAGGCCTCATGATAGATGAAACTCCAAGACGTAAAGGCGTTCGCACACAATCGCAAGAACCGTTAAAGATCAAACTCAGTTGTGAGTGTCAGTACCATTCACATTTTTTTGTTTTGATATACAAAGTAGATTTTTTTTTTTTTTTTTTTTTACAAACTTTCTAATGAGATTTTGATTACAGATTTTATTGATATAATTGAACCTATAAATTTACTGATATATTTTCCTGTAATCTAATGATATATTTTTCTATGATTCACTAATGAAATAATCAAACAACGATATGCCTCATTCACAGTGGATAAAATTTCACATTTGGTGAGGCTGGAGTGCATTAGTATGTGCTGCTTTATACCAAGACTATTGTCCAGCTCACGGTCAGGCTCCTGAGGCTCATGACATGAAATTTTTACCATGACATGACAGGATCTTAATGTAAGTGGGTTAAACTTGTTTTCATTTTATTCAGTGGTACAGCAGTTCTAATGGAGAAAATATCATGCTAAAATTTCAGTAGCTGGAACGGAAGTTGTTTGTGGAGAATCTGTTGATGTAGCAGAAGAAGTGGAGGTGGCGCCATCACACAACGCGGCACACAATGGAATTGATGAGCTTCTGAGAGCATCAGCATATGCGCCTGATTTTAACGAGGACTCCCCTGCACGCATGGATGAACTAGAGTTAGTATAATGAAAAAGTGATGTACATGATTGACCTTTGTATATATAGAGACTAGGCATTTCTTGACAACTTGTTTGGTATTAAGTTTCCTAATCATTGGCATCTTACCACAGCAGTGAAAGTGGTCGTGCCTCGCCATCCACCAGAGAAGCAATCGCAGGAATGTTGAGCATGAGTCGTGTAGTTCCTGGAGGCCGCACTCCCTCTAGAAAATTAGGTTCAGGTAATGCTCGGCAACCTAAGCCTAGAAGGAGATATGATGATGACGAGAACATGAGTAAAGTGCATCAAGATGAAGATTATGGTAAGGATAACAAGGTTTTTGTTTATTGCAAAACAGAAGTTAGATCAATATTATAGATTTGTTTTACTTTATTTTCTTTGTTCATTTTCTCTGCCTCAGTCACCATTTCAGAGCTTAAGAATAAAGATAGAGTTTCATCATACTGTGGATGAGAAAAAAAAAGTGAATAATCCTGCAGTTGAAAAAAAAGCAACCATTACAGTAACAAAATCAAAGAACTCTGATTGTAAGACTGACCAAGAGCAATGGGAGGAATCAGTCAGTAAAAATCTGGCATGAATGTAAATATTGTTAATTAGATAGCAGCAAGATTTTCTTTTGCATTGGTGTTCATGTTCATTTTATAGGATTGTTTCAAGGGATTATGTTGGTTTGTATTGATTTCATATTGAGTGCATGTAAAAGTGTTGCTTTTTACATTGTATATCATTAGCTTAAGTACATAAACACATGAAGGTTTTGATTTGAATGGACATGAATAAGGTCATTTACACCATTATTTTACCTTGCAGTTTACCCATCGTTAGACTTGTCTGACGATGAAGACTTCCCTGTATTCAAACCTCGAGGAAAGAAGAAGGGGGGGGGAAAAAAAAAGGGGGGAAAAGGCCAAAAAAAGGGGGAAAAAAAAAAGGGGGGGGGAAAAAAAAAAAAAAAACCCCAAAAAAAATTTTTTTA
>NC_061858.1:26055691-26063191 GCF_019202785.1 Penaeus chinensis
TCAATGTCCTAATCATCACAATGATTTCATCATATAGTCACCATAGCCATCACCCTCATTATTCATCATTTTATCCTTGCCATTATCATTTTGCAATTTTATTTTTAATTCACTTTAAGTGGCAGTATTTCTAAGCATTGCAATAACATACTTTCTTTTCATGTTGCAAGTGGGAATCACTGTGGTTTTTTTTATATCGAAATGCACTTGGTTCTTATAGTTATTTCTCTAACAGGTATGCAGAAATGTCACTTTCATTCCTTCTCATGGTATACTTTGTATCAGACATGAGTTTGAAAAGGTATAGGCTTCCACCCTCGTAAAATATTTTAAAAATATATATAAAAAAATCCATAGGAGTGAATGAGGTCTCCTCATCTTCGGCTACAGTAGGGTGTGTAGTGATGTTGATTGCAGTGTGTCGATTGTATTGTCCTTGTGAACTTTGAATGGAATATTGACATTAAAGAAAAAAAAAACAAAAATAAAAAAAAGAAATGAAGTGTGCAGGTGTTTGGTGTATATTTACATTTTTTTTTTTTTTTGTGTGTGAGTTTGTGTGCTTGTGTGAATATGAAGGTAAATGTGTGTATATATTTGTATATGTGTATCTGTGTATGTGGGTTGGGTTTGGGTGTGGTCAGGGGTCTGGGCATGGGTATGATTATGAGTATGGGCATGGGTATGAGTATGAGTGCGAGTGTGGCTGTGGGGTGTTTGTGTGTGTGTGTTCATGAACTTGCATATATATATGTCTATAGGATAGAGTTGTGAATTAAACATTTTGCATCTATTGGTAATTCTTAAGAGTCTGACATTTATATTGGTACCATCCAGAATATTTGGCCATTCTTAAGTAAGGAAGAGAGAGAACCAGACCCAATCATTTGAAAGCTATAGACAGTCAGGGAATAGCAGCTCTCAGTGAGTACTAAGAATACTGGAAAATATTTTATGAATATTTGAAGCTGTAGTTTGTCTTTACAACAAAAGGTGGAAGACACAGCTGCGACTGTCTGAGGTTCTCAAGTTTGGATCCTGGGTCTTGTTCTCAAATATAGGTTAGGAAGCTGTGTGCAGATCTCAGTACTTTGTAAATACAAAGCAAAATCAGTTGTACATATTTTTTTCTTGTGTAAGATTATTTTGTTACAATAACCTGAGTGTAAAAGTAAGGTAATGAAGATTATATACTCTATGTTATCCATTGACTTCCTTTTTTTTCTTTTTTCTTTTTTGTCACAGATTATTTTTCTTATTACCTTTTGTTTCTTTGTACGCTACTAGGAGATAAAGGCTATGTATTATATAATCCTTCCATTAGGAACTTAGCTGTCACAGATTGAGGCTTGTAAACTAGATGCACTTAGCAGTACTGTAAAATGTATTGTCCTTATGAAACATCAGGATATTATTTTTGGTTACCTCAGTCTTTTTTCTGATTTAGATCTAGTTTGCTGATACAGTGTGAAGCTTACATGCACAAAATGAGAATTTTCCTTTCTTGATATTTTACAACACTTTATTTTCCTTTTCCAAAAGAGACAGAGCCCATCATTTCATGTGTCTACCTTCATTTAGTTTTTATATAAGTGCTAAGTATGTCTTATCATTATTTTGATTTTAAAAATCTTAGTTATTTTGCTATTTCAGTATATATTGTGCTGTAGTATATGATGGGAAAATGTGAAACTTTTATTAAAACCAGTGATTGTTATGATAGTAGCATTACTAATGGAAATTATATTGATGAATAAAAGAAAATGCTTTTTTCATTTGGATGAGAGTTCATTGTTTTTAGCCTGTACAATTTCTTTGTAAATTGTGTATTTTTTAATGTTGAAATTAAAAAAGAAAGAAAAAAATCAACAATTTTCTTTATAGTTTGATAGTGTTCTTGCTAATCATCTCTTGTTAGATATTGTCTAATTTGAAAGTTTTCCGTTTTGATTTGCCTTAGTTCTGATGCAGCCAGAAAGCAGTTTCTTTTTTTAAAACCTTGCTGATTTATGAATTGTTTTGTGAAGTCATGGATATCAGCAACAACATAGAATACCTTATATATCAGTAATAAAGATTAAAAAAAAAAAAGATTTTCAGGGTTTAGGTTAAGAATTTTCTCAAATTACAAACTGTTCATCAAAATTCATTGTATTATATAGTGGGTTTGTGAAGCATCTGGTGAGCATTTCCTATATATGAGTAAGTTTTCATAGGTTTACTAGTGTGTGCTTAAGTGCATGGTTATACTTGCAAGGGAGACTGTCTGTATGCATGTATATGTGTATATGTCTGTCTATCCCTCTGTTTGTCTACTTGTCTGTTAACCATCTCAGTGGTTGTGTCTCTGTCTGTTTGTGTTTGTATGTATTCTTGGATCTGTGTGCGTGTTCTGGCACATGTGTACATCAGATTTTTTTTTTATTCAAAAGTTTTAAATAACAGCCATCCACAACAACAAACAAAAGTCAGTAGAAATATTGGTCCGTAGAATTGACTATTTACTAAGTAATAGAATATTTCCTAAGTAATCCACTGTTTACATAAAGCACTCTTAAGATTAGATGTAAGGATGTAGCAGCGGCTCTTTCAATTCTTTATGAGGCTTTAACATCGGTACTAAGCTTAATTTATTGAATTTTGTCCATTCCTTTTCAAATGATGCAATAATTATAATTTTGATATATCAAAAGTATCGTTTATATGCAGTAAATGCAATGCTCTGCCTAGGCACTATGATTTCATGTTTAAGAAATGAATTTAACAGTTTAACTGGATATTGGAATCAAAAAGAAAACAAAATGATGATAAATAGAACAAAGTGTGAAAATTCATGAACAATGTGGAGTTTGTAGATTAGATAATTTATTTTTTACATATAGAAATGGTACAGGCTCTGAAGATCTATCTAAACCAACTACATATAATCCATAAAACTTGCCAATATATACAAAAGATGTTGAACCTAAGCGTATGCATTCCTGTCTTAAGATATCAGCTTCATTTAATTGACTCGACCTTCTTTTCCGGAAAAGGTTTTTGTTAACAGACTGGCTGCGGTATTCAAAATTGGCTAGTGGCTAGCAACGTGGGAGTTGTTGCCACGCATTGGTAGTTTCCACATTTGTGCCCCGCTTGTTCGGTATTTTAAACACAACATTAGGCACGTGATTACTTGTAACTGGAGCATATAACCAAGTATTTGAAAAATAAGTGTTTTCCATCACTTACAGTGCACGTAGCTAATAGTGAAACAAATTGAATGATGCCACTACTATTGGAGAAAGATAAGAAGCTCTCTCTGACATGACGATGCTGTGCCATCTGCGAGTCAGTCCACTGCAGCCATGACATGAAATCATGCCCTCCATGTTCAAAGGGTTGATTTGTTTTGCCCATTTATTTTATATCTTCCTTATCTTCCATGGGTCTTATGTGTTTTCGCTTTCTTATCACATGCACTTCATTATTGAATTAACTTATTTTTTAAAGCCATTTCTACAAATGTATATAAACAGAGTTCAGGGATGTTTGAATGAGTTAGTTCCTCTGCCTCTATCCCATCTGCTGAATGTTATATGAATAATGTAATATTAGGCAAGAATTATCATGATGTTTATAATTTTATTATTCAAACGTTATGAAAAGTATGAACATTATGGAAAGTGATGGTGGTGATTATGTTTTACTCCCAAGATGGTGTAATTCTTTTACACAACCTGGAGTATAAAAATGTAAAAATAAAGGTAGAAAATAATTGTAATAATATTCATATTATGTTCATCTTGAAGAAGAAGTAATAAATTCATCTTGAAAAAAATAAGAAAATAAAAAAAACAAAGATTGAGCAGGATCAATCCTGTAAATATTAAAAAAATTAATTGCATTAATTTTCCGTCCAGTAGGACTATGCTTTACAGCAAAGAGTAAAATTAACTAGAAAATCAGTATTTGTTTTACAAATACCTAACTTTCAGTGATTACAAGCAATTGAGCATAAGCAAAAAACAAATTAGACAAAAACACATCACCCACATTGTTGCACCCAGATACATATGCAAATTCAAACACTTACATGCAAACACTTATGCACATGCTCATATGTACATGCTCATACCTTCTTGCACCCATTTCCACCCACACCTGCTCATTCTCACCCATACCCACCCATAAACTTGCATACTTCCTCCCATCTTTGTATTCTCACACATGCACATAACATGCACATAAAAGTACTTGATCTGAAGTCCTTTCTGTAGCAACAATGTTTAAATTGTAGGACAAATTACCGAATTTTTTTTTCAAAGATTATGCCCTCCCAAGAGGTGAACGTTTAACAAATTTTTGGATTATGTTGAGTTACTGCATCAAATCCCATCCTTTCTCCAGTTCTATGTCTAGACAGGCAGTGATCAGGGATATATTCCATGAATATTTTTTACTTATTCTAGAAAGTTAGCTAGATTTTGTGCTGCTCTGGTTGCTAAGATAATGATATGGGATGTATTGCATCATAAACAGCAGTTTTATTTAAGAAGGAAAAATTGCAAATGTGTTAATTGTAATAGACAGCAATGGTGTTTTGTTGAGAGGACTTTCTTTTTTGTCTTTGGCCTCAATGACTTTGTTTTTTGAGATTTTAGAGCAAAGAACACTGAACAATATTATCAGGAAACAGATCCAGAGGCAATATCTCTTGCATGATGATAGCATGATACGGAATCTGTTGCAAACCTTCCTGGAGCATTACAAATTCACCGTGTGTATGTGTGATGTATTAGGACATAGCTTCTGCAAAAGATTAGTGTTGTATATTTACTGGTAAAGTGAATTTATAGCAATTTTCATGCAATATTCTTCTCTTTTATATTTTTTGTTATATGTGTATAGCTATATGCTTATGTTTTTTCTCTTATATGTATATAATATTTGATATAGTGGTAGTTGTGGCCATTTGTATAATTTCAGTCATCATTTGAGAATTTGTGTCCTAGAAGACTAAGTAAGTAATTGATGTGAATTTTGACAAAACTATGCCAGATCAGTCATTGAAATTTCTATGTTAAGTAACCCAGGTATAGAATTAAAAAGGTTGAGGTACCATTGTCATACCTAGACATCTATCATTTATATTTGGTAATTTAGCATACTTAACAGCTTAATTGAGGTGCTGCATGTTATACTGACTGGAGCAGTAATGATAATATGTATGTGTATAAAGTGTGTGATTTATATATGACCAGGTATTTCAAAGGAAAAGGTGTTTCACTGCACTGGTTGCTGCCTGCAAGTAATGGCTCTGCTAAAAAGAGACCTAGCTCAAGTGCTGTCTGAGAGGTGGAGTGGCCGTATTGACTGTAGATATGCAAGCTACAGGTTTCAAGGTACAAAAATGTGACAAGATCAGCTATTCTGGATTATCCGTTCCCTCTAGGTAAACTTTTTTTCATGACAGATGTGCCATGCCTCTGATAATGGCTTCACTCTTCTCCTTATAGCTGCTCATGTCACTGTCATGCAGTTTATTGTTTGTACAGTGTTTTTTTTCTGTTTTTTTCTACTATTTTTCCTTTTTTTTAGTAGCACATATTTTAGGTTTTGTTATTGCATATGCCCCAAATTTTGTTAGAATAATGTGTTCAGGCATTCTACAGATAACATTTAGGTTGTCATTATATGCTGTAATTTGCTGGCATTTGTTGTAGGTGTAAGACATTTTAATTCCATAGTTGTAGATATTTTTTTCTGCTGTATTATTTCAACCTGGCAATCTGTGAATATTGAAAAAAAAAAAATTGTGTTATGATCTTGAATTAGAGATAAGGGTTCCCCCAAAAAGCTTGTACTGTTTTAAGTTGATTTTAGATCACCCTTTACTATATGTCCTCTATTTTCTGCATTCAGTCTGAGAAATGTATCAATTTAGTTCCGAGTCAATAAGTAAACAAATGATGTCATTAAATACATCTCAAATATATTTGCACAAGGTTGAGTTGTATCCTATTGTATGTGAAGCAAATACTTGTTTCTCAAGGTCTTTTGTATATGATAAGTGTCACTAAATGATGTAAGTAAACAAAACTGCACTGTGTGATGAGATGTTTGAAGTGTAAACATCATTTTAATATTTGTAAATAACATTTTTTCAAGTTTGAAAAGGGTTATTATGTTGTGCGTCAGTCATTACTATAGAGGAACGTTTGAAACACACAATATCTTTTATGGCAAAATATGAAAAATCATGTTGCTTAAAAAGGTTTGAATAGAATTATTAATTTCACGAACATTTTGTGATATTTTGTATATAGTTGTGTTCTTGATAATAATTTTAAAAATTGGTCCAGAATTGAGATAAATGAGTAGGATCATGTTGATTTGAAAATATATTTCTAAAGTGATCAAGTCAGGGAGAGTATCAGCACGAAACAGATCCACTCTGTCCTTTGCATTATCTTGTTCTTTTTTTTTTACTTGCAAGAAATATGATCATAAATAACACTAATAGTTATTGATGATTGCAGTGGCAAATACATAGATGGGTCTTTTTATCACCTTGTGCCAGTTACATTATTAGTTTTGTACATTTTACAATTGCTTGATTTGGTTATGACCCTACAGATATTATTCATAAATTTGTGATATGATAATATTTTACAGTAAGTTTTTTCATCAGCTGCTTTGTGATAGGTTTTAAAATCAACGTTTAAGAATGACCCAACATGCAGTGCAAATGTACACATCTAATATCCGTGTGTTAATGAAATTATTTAGTGACTGCCAGTAGCACAAATTAGTCTAAGGTTAAATGGTTTATTTTAGAGGTCCTGTCATATGCAGAGCTTAGGATACACATTAGTCTGTCCAAGGATTACTGCTGATGATATTTCACTTGAATTCATTGTCTCATGCTAAAGTCTGGTGGTTAGTGATATATTTACTGTACTGCCTAACAACCACTGTCCATAATATTAGCCTCATACTTTTTTCAAACTTTGTGATTGTCTTTTCTGTCAGATGAATGATGTTGAAAGTTGATTGACTTTGTTGACCATTCTGTTGCAGGAAGGTAATGATTATCAAGTTTTGATAGAGTTCTTTACACACTTGCATAAAAAAATAGGTTGTTCTCTGTCCTACAAAATAATCATGAATTTCACAATAAGAAATAAGAAGCAAATATGTCTATCCTGGTATTGGAGAAACAGAGTATTGAGGAAGAGTGATGGTTCTATGGGAGATCTGGATGTAATGCTTCCTCGAAGTTGAAAATTGGTAATTGGAAAAAAAAACCATTGAGGTAGAAACTAAATCAAATAGTAAATGGAGGATCATATTTTATGGATTATCATATTACATACCATGTTTGGAAAGGATATTGTGCATGCTTTGTAATCACAAGTAAAAATATAAGAAGAAAGTGAGTGCACGGAGGAAGATTTCAATTTATAAACTCATCTTAGCTTGTACCTGTAGGAATAATATTTGTAATTCATTGATTAG
>NC_061858.1:26075689-26080689 GCF_019202785.1 Penaeus chinensis
GGTGAAGAAGTCCATCTCGACCTGGGTGCGCCTCGAGGAGAACAAATACATCCCGTCCCAGGAGCTGGTGACGATAGGCTGCGTGTGCGTCCAGAGAGCGAGTCCAGAGGGCAAGTATGCTAAGCCAGCCCTCCTTTCTTAATAAGTGACAACTTCACTTTACCTTTGCCGGAGTCCACAATGTAGCGGACCAAAGCTGTACCGTTCCAGTTATCCCCTTAAATATATCTGCAGTTACTCGTCTACCATATATTGTCTCAGTCCATTACCAGTCCAGCATGATTCAACTTTTGCCAGTTACCCCGTCCAAATATAGATGACTGTCACTTATTCTGTTAAGTATCGATTCTCAACAATCACATTCAAGTTTAAAGTCACGCCAGATGCCCGTCCAATAAGTCGACTTTCTTGTCAGCGACCCGTCCAGCTAGTGAATAGTTAATTAGTCACCTGCCTGTTCAGCCACCTTCGCCGTCGGTAACTTGTCTAATCAACAGTTGGCAGTACCGTAAGCTACAGAACGATCTATACTTGATAATCTCATGCAGTCCGTCTATAAGCTGAACAATTCATACCAAATGCACAAAGGAGCGCAGGGAGGACATAGAAAACAACAGAAATAGGCAGTGTTGATAAAGGACAGCAAAAAAGTTCTGAAAGCTCCCGAAGCACAAGGCGAGACCGCGAGAGCCCGCGCCACAGGCAAGCCAGGCGGACGTGAGTAGCGGCCTCCCCTTGGCACGACGCCTCCGCTCGACCAGGGTGAAGGGTGAGGAGGAAGGAAGGTCGAAGACTTGGTCGTGGAGAAGCTGAAGCAGAAACGGGCCGCTCCGCAGGGCGTCAGGACAGGTCGCCGGGAAACAGAACAGCCCAGAACAGCATAGAACAGAATCCCAGGGAAAGTGTGACGACAGTGTGCCATAAGCAGGGGGAGTTAGGTCAGTGCAAGAGGCTGGTTCAGGCGGAGGGGCGCTCTAGAGTATGATTGCGCGGGGTCAGCAACTGTAAGGTGCGAGAACCTTGGATGTCCAAGTACATTTTGAGTCAAGGGTAATATTTAGAAATACTTCAGTATATTATTTACATAATTTCGGATAATTATTATCATTTTAGCTATCGTCATTAATGTTATTAATATTATCATTATTATCATTATAAGGTTTATTGTTATTACCATTACCACCGGTATTATTCGTATAATCATTATTATTATAGTTTTATCATTCTGATTATTGCTCGCTCGCCGTCACTTCCAACCCTCTCCCTTGATTGCGTCATCACGTCGATGATCTTCTCTAGCAGCTGTCACCGCTTGATTTTTTCGCTGGACCTTTTCCTTCGTGCTTCCCTTCCTGAAGGATAGAGGCGCCTCTCCTAGGCTTCCTGAGCGAGGGACACGGCCGGATGTCCCTGCGCAGAGGGCGGGGCTTGCGTAAAGGGGCGTGAGGGGTTCCGGAAGAGGGTGAGGCTGGCGAGGTGTGGCGCCGCCTCTGCCATCCACACTGCTCCTCTCGCGCCAACATTGTTTTCCATAATTGTGCTTGAACATATACATACATACTTGCATACATATATAAATTCATATATATATATATATATATATATATATATATATATATATATATATATATATATATATATGAACCGTACTCATGTTGACAAATGTAGAAAAGGTATAAATGAGATTGAATGTATATATATATATATATATATATATATATATATATTTATGAATATATATATATATATATATATATATATATATATATATATATATATATATATATATATATATATATATATATATGTTTACATACACACACACACACACACCTTTTTCTTATACACACGCAATTTTGTATATAATCACATACGCGTCTACGTGCACACACACACACACACACACACACACACACACACACGTATATGTATGTATATTCATATTTGTATGCACATGCATACGTTATTTTGGTTCCACTGACTTGTATCATTTATATGGTATTAGAAATCGACGAACCTGACGATTGGTTTGTATCTTTAGGTATGAAATACCTAAGTACATGTATGTTTTGTTAAAGTGAAAGTTACTGTAGTTCTGTTTTGGGATATGTTCACTTTCAGTCTGCTCTAATTTGGCACTCCTTGTGAAGGACGAGTTACCAGCAGCCCCACCGCGTCAGAAAAGCGCCCTCATGAGACATTGTTAAGCGAAGTGTTAAGTGCTTAAGTGTTCGACCAAGTGTTCCACGATCTCTCCCTTGCCGAGCGGGGCAGTCACACTGCACAGGGCACGTGCTCACCCTGCCTGACCACGTGGCTGACTACTTGCTGTCCAATTTGTGCTTCTCTTGGCTCTTACAATGTAGGACCAAGCTGCTGTGCTCTACACTGTAACACCTGTTGTACTGTAATGGATATTTGCTCCAGGCGTTGTGACTAGCATTTCCACACCAATAAAGCAATGACTGAAAAAAACGCGTTTCCTTACCATGATTTAGATGTGATTATGGTGGTGATTCATGTACATATTAAGCATAAATGGCCTTTAATCATATGTATACATGCACATATCTATATCTACGTCTGTATCTATATCCATATCTATCCAAATGCCTATATATGGATATATATATGTATGTATATATGGATATATATATATATATGTACGTATACATAAACATATATGTACATGTATATATATAAAAACATATATGTATATATATATGTATACGTATACATATATGTATATATATATATATATATATATATGTATGTATATTTATATATATATATATATATATATATATATATATATATATATATATATATATATATATATATATATATACATACACACACACACACACACACACACACACACACACACACGCACACACACACACAAACACACACACAGATATATATATATATATATATATATATATATATATATATATATATATATGTAGAGAGAGAGAGAGAGTGATAGACAAAGAGATTTATGTCCGTCTGTACACATGCATACGTGCGTACACATGTATTCTCGCACACAGAAACAAACGCGCACACGCCGGCCGGTCCCAGCATCCGAGGCATCACACCTCGCGTACCACAGTACAGCTTTACTTTGTACCCATCCGCTCAAGCCGCCCTTTGCCCCTCCCTCGGCCCCTCCTCCCGGCCCTGTCTACGCCCACCCTTACCCCTCTCGCCCACCCTCCGCCCACCCACTTCCCCTCCTCAACGCCTATCCGTTACGACCCTCTGCCCACCCCTTGCCTCCTGTCTCCACCCATACCTGCCCCTTGCCTTTGCCTACCCCTTGCCCTTCCACCCCACCTCCGCCCACCCCCTTGCCCTTCCACCCCACCTCCACCCACCCCCTTGCCCACTACCTCAACCCACTAGACGCCCACCTCCCACCGGCCTCCACCCCACCCACCCTTTCCTCTAAAACGCCCGCCTATCCCTGTCCCCCTCTCCTTGCCCCCCACTCCCTACGCCCCACCCCTATGGCGTCCTATTCATACCCTCCCCCTACCCCATTCCTCTCCCCCCCATCCCCCTTCCCATCGTCATGAACACCTCCCCCCCCCCACTTCACCTGTCGACACTTCAACCCGGTTTCCCTTCACCTATCTGTCCTCTTGTTTGTTTAATTAACCGGCTGATTTCCCTCCGTGTTATCCCCTTTTCTAATTTCCTTTTCATTCATTCTAGGTCTAAATCCCCCTCTGTGTATCTCTCTATATAAGATATATATATATATATATATATATATATATATATATATATACCATATGTATCTTTTGTACTCTCTTATTTTTCACTCTCTCTCTCTCTCTCTCTGTTGTATTTCTGTCTCCTTCGTTTATCTCTCTTGCATCGTCTCAGTTTCCTTCCAATATTTTTAATATATTTCTGTTATTTACTATTTCTTCCCTATAATATTCTTTCATCTGCTTCTCCCCCCCCCCCCGTAATTCCACATTATTTCTTGACCTCCTTGGCTTTTGCCGTTTTCTGCCATGTATTTAATTTCCGTTTTTCGTGCCTTTTTTATCGCTTCCTCGTGCATTATAAACCGTTCTTGCCCATTGATTCCTTGCTTTGCTTCCTCCACCTCCACCTCTTTTTCCTCTTTCTCTTCTCTGCTTTCTCTTTTTTTTTTTCTGCTCCCTGTGCCTCTCTATTCTTTTCTCTCCATTTTCTCTTTTTACCTTTCGTTCTCAGCTCTACATGTTCCTCTCTCTCTCTCTCTCTCTCTCTCTCTCTCTCTCTCTCTCTCTCTCTCTCTCTCTCTCTCTCTCTCTCTCTCTCTCCCTCTCTCTTTTTCTCTCTCTGTCTGTCGCTCTTTCGCCCTATTTTTCTTTCCTGTCTACTTCACCTGTCTCTCTTTTTCTCTCTATCTCTTTCTTTGTCTTTTTTACTTCTCGACTCTTGTTTTTTTTCTTTCACTCATCCCCTCTTCCTCTTTCCTTTCTGTTCCCCTACACTCGGTCTTATCTGTCTGTCAATCTGTCTTTCTCCTCTCTTCCCTCTATTTACCCTCTTAATCTCTTTGTCTTTCATTCTTTGTAAGTATCCCCTAAATGCTCAGCTCCCTCCTTTATCTTCCTTTCCAGTTTTCTGTTATGTAATTTTACGTTATGTCTTACTTTTCATTTCTCTTCTTTTTCTCGTCCTTTTCCCTTCCGATCTTTCGTTTTTATACCGATAATTCCTCACCTGTTTTTTTTTTTTTTTTCCGTTTCTCACATCCTGCTTTCTGCGCATGCCTTTTCAGCCAACTTTATCCTATTTTTCCCTCTCATATTATCCCAGCATTCCTTTTAGCTCGCGTCTCTCTGCTCTCCCTCTTCTAAATGCTTACTTTCTCTGCTTCACCCTAAATCTTCACTTCCCCGCACGCGCCACCAGGCTATCTCCTCCTCCTCACATTTACCTATATTGCAACAGTTTCTCTGCGTGCAATATTCGTTCCAACCGCCTTAATATCA
>NC_061858.1:26108189-26115689 GCF_019202785.1 Penaeus chinensis
CCTTCGGAGGGGCGCGCATAAGGGCGAGAGGGAACGGTTGGTAGGCTACTTCACGGGCTGTTCTCCGTCTGGCAAAGTGGTGTTTGGCAGTGCTTGTGACACAGACGCCTGGCACTGAGGGGCGGGCCGGCACAGAGCCACAATCCCGGGACACAGAGAGTCGCTTGTAGTTCCTGCGGGCTGGATGATGCGCCCCTAATGTTGACGGCGGCGCAGGGAGTGAGTGTAACTATTAGTAGTGTGGTTGGCGGCGGGACCACACACTCCCGTGCCAGACTTCGCCGCGAACACTTCGGGCTCCTGAGCTCCAGCCACACTGACACGAGCCTCTCTCGCACAGACTCTCAATAAATATCCCTCTATGCCAGTTTCCGCCGATGTACGTCCTCGATCATGGCCTAAACCCTTCCTCCTGCCCAACATAATAGATTTCTGAATCATACCTTTAGTAACTACCTCCTGGGAATGACCATTTATTCTCTCAAGTGGACTTAGTCCCTGATTGGCAGACGGTATCCTGTATGAACTCTGGCTGACGGAGGCTTAGGTGCCATCGGGTGCCAGGTGACTCGGCAGCTGTTGTAGTTGACCAGGCCAGCGCCCCTGCACTCCGCCCTCACGAGCGGGAGATGCCCTCACATAACTGCCTGTCTCATTAACACACTGTATCTGTGAGCGCACGTGCCTCTACTTCACTCGCTTGTGGGAACCTCTGCCTCTCGCTCGTGCCCTGCTCTCGGAAGTTTAGTCTGCCTGACACCCTGGCGGAGACACCATGTCCTCGCACAGTCTCCGGTAGTGTGTAGCGTCCAGTCTGTCCCGAGCGTGCTGGCGACCTTCGTCCACGCCTTCTGTTGGTTCTTCGTCTGTGTTAAACCCGCCATCGCCGCCCCGGTCTCTCTCTGTCGCGTGGTGTGTTGGTATCACGTGGGGCGGCCTGTGAGTGCCCCAACGTTATGGAAACATTATATAGCCGAGCTGACACTACCTCGCCCACGGATACCCAAGACCAGCGACACATGACAACTGCCTAAAGGTAAGTCCTGCTACGCTCTCTTTTAATCTCAGTTACGTAATAGTTGTATATATTTTTTCCCCCAGATTTGTAACTGTTTTGTTACTTCAAGAGCTTTTATTCTTTGGTTCTTCCATCCCTTATTGGCTCGTATACTTGTGTTTGTTTTCTTTTCTTTATTTCCCGTTTTCTGAGCGTGTGTTACGCAAACCGTAGGTGGAAAACGTAGAAATGTGCTTAGTAAAGGAACATTTGTGTGACGTAATATTTCCGCTCCCTCGTTGACACTGGCCCGGAACCTGTGGCTCGACATGATCAAAACTTGTTGAGATTGGAATTTTAAAGACCGGATAAGGATTAACACAAGTTGAAAATCCCCCCTATTCTGTTTTTATTATTTTCTATGTTGTTATGAATGTTTATCATATACAGAGGAAGCGTAGTGCATTTTAAAGTGATGACGCGGGTTTGTTTTACTTTTGAAATTCGACGTGATTGTTGCAGTGAGGAACTTCGTTAGTTTCTGTTGCACGTTTGTCTTAATTCGTAATCATGTGATATCACCAAAAGTGTTACTACTCTTGATAAATTGACATGAAACGAAAATTAGCGGTTTATCAATATTAGCCTTAAAGATGGAACAATTGATGAGTAATTAGAAACTTTAAACGGATACATCACACCTACAGTGTCATTGTTGTGGAATAAAACGTTTATCTTTTGCAGATAAGGATATCGGTGTACACGTTTCATAAGTTATTTTTTGTTCCTGATTCGTAATTATTTTACAAATGATAACTCTAAGCCCACAACACTTTCATATTTTTCGTTATTTTGAGCGTTCATTAACTTAAAAGAACGCAATTGTGAATCGTTAAAGGGATAACATGCGTAAAAAAAAGAAACATTTACGAAATATATTTTCTCTGGATGACTCACACACAATTGGAAAACGAGAATTATACAGATGGGAGATTCCGCATTCATCCTTATAACTGTGGCCATCTGTAAGTGTGTGTAGTTGATGTGACAGTGTTTGTCTCTGTTCGACTGTAACTACAGAGTGACTTCGTTTATAAGAGATTTTGGAGGCAACGGTGTATACATTATCGTGTGTTACTGTGATTCTGTTTATATAAGTGTAAATCAGTATAAATACACCTACTGCTAACTGCGGCTGTGCTCAGTTTTAAATCTGTGCAATTGTGATTTTTGTGAAAGCTGTACGTAATTCTGAATTTACAGTTGTATGTGAAAACGTGATATATTTATCAGTATATGCGAAGCTGTGAAATTTAAATATACTTCTTGTTAGTAATAACTTTAAGCAACTACAGTTATTTCGTTTAATCGAATTATAAATGCGCAATATTCTACACTTTCATTTAGCATAACCAAAGTTCTATAACTTTGTAGACATGAATTATGCATAGCTGTTCAGAAATATAAATGTACGTCCGTCTCTGTAGCTGAAACCATATAATCGTAAACATGGCTAGCTACTTCAACTTTAAACCCAAAAGATCAATCAACTGTAATATAACTATTTATAACCCGTGCGACGAACGAAAAGTTTATCTCTATAGTCATGGTTTTCCGCCAGCCTTAGTGTTCCTAATTACTTGCAACGGCGTCTAAGTGATTAGTTTTGGTTAATACTGAATATGCGTGTGATTGGTTTCAAATAGATTTAGATAATTGTAACTGCATAACTTACGACAGTGACTTATTTAGGCAAATATGTTGTTGTGTCTGACAGTTACATGCTGAGTGACAGCGACTGAACGTTTGTGATGTTATGTGTGTGAACTATGGGTTATGTCTAATAGTAGCCAATAATGTATAGAGATGTGTCAAAAAGTATCTTGTTAATTAAGTCATAAGCCCTTGTCCATACTTCTTACTGTCATCTCATCTTTAACATTGCCTGTGAGAAATATACTTCTGACAGTAAATGATAACCAAATGTAAATATTGGTAACGGAAGGTAAATATTACATGGTAAGAAGAACAAGAAAGCACAAATGAAAATAGATTTGATTTTAACGGTTATTACTAAACGTATTGCTGTTAATAAATTCAAATCATCGTTCATGTCTTTCATATACTAATAAAATCTAGTTCTGACTAAATTATACCGCTTTTATAGGCTTGTTAATGTGTACGTTCTAAGTAGAGGCGTTGCTTCTACCTAATATATATGTATTAATGGGAAAACCGATACGTTGATAAAAGGACAGAAAAAAACACACAAATCTGCTTCAATTTCAATAC
Organism: Penaeus chinensis; assembly: GCF_019202785.1. Lineage (NCBI taxonomy): Eukaryota > Metazoa > Arthropoda > Malacostraca > Decapoda > Penaeidae > Penaeus > Penaeus chinensis. The sequence continues at coordinate 26,111,479 of NC_061858.1, forward strand.
AATTACCATGTCTATAGCGTTATTTTCCGCCAAGTGTATGTATGTTAGGACATATGTATGTATACATTTATGCAGGTCATCGATCTGCGTGACGTAGAGGCAATTATGCATTCGCGTGAATACTGGTCTGTCGTGGATCCTGGGTTTTTAAGGTGCCTCCCTCTCGCTTATACCTCTCGCAGACCTTCTCTAATCCTCTTTGTGGGGATCTCAACACGCTTCTCTGGCATTTGATATTCGAGTATTTTATGCGATCGTTTTTCATTCTGGTGTCTATTGGGTAGTGCTCCTCCTCGAGTCATTGCATTTATTATTTTTCTTTTTCAGCTTTTTTTTTATTTTTCTTTTTTTGCGACCGTGAGTTATTTAGTTTGTGGCTCGCTTGCTCAGTCTGGGAGTCTGGGAGGTTGATTTCGAGAGTCCTGGGGTTCGAGTTTTGTCTTTTGCTCTCTGTGTGTTTCTGTTATTCGTCTCCATCGTTTATCATATCCTTCTGATTGATTAGATTGCGCCGTTGTTCCTCCTTTGTTATCCTACCGCCTTCGTTAGTCATCGATTATAGGTTCCGAAACGATTTGCGTTCTTATTAGCAGTGCACTGATTTCTGCCACTTCTTCCACTTACGTAGTGTTATCGTTGTCACTATACCACGTTCTTTGATTAACTTTCACCTGATGTGTTATTTCGTGTTATTTCAATCTTTACACTCTTGTTAGAACACTTCGTCTATCTACTCGTGGTCGTTAAACAACTTCTCTTCTTTATTTACTAATATATTACGATGCTTACCTATTTCTCGAGGCTTCATTTAGTACGTACCACATTAATGCCTAAACACACCTACGTACACGACGCAGCTATGCTTACCTGTACTTAAAACGTGATTTGCAAATTACATGTCACTGCACCTGCACTCACGAACATAGCTCCTTTTTCTGCAATATAGACTAAGCTGTCCAACGAACTCTTTGATATGGTGAATAGTCCGCCATGATCGATTCAAAAGACGTATCCCTTTTTTTTTCACTTAATTACCTCAGACTCTGGAATCATGGGTGCATTTGTGCGTCTTATAAAGAGCGTTTTGCGACGTGAGAAAAGGGGTCGGCTATTAGAATGAAATTTCTGACTTATTTTTATCCCTTTTCTTTTCTCTTCCTTCGTGTAATGCTGTACTTCTGAAATCCGCATTTGCTTTTATTTTAATTTTGCCAAAGTGAGGCTGAGGTTGACATAAGACATTTAACTCCATGAATTTTTTTCCCTTTTATGAAGCCCCATTGACCAACAGAACAAGTATTTCGAAGGTTTACAGGATATTTCTTTGTATTAGGAAAACGGTATTATGATAATCCTCTTTTTTCCTCGCTCTTTTTGCTCTCACTGAAAAGGACGGGGAGAAAAATATATGGCATTCACACATACACACATATCCAGATGTTCTTTCTTTCTTTCTTATCTTTCACATCATTCATTTTCGTTTCGTTTCATAAATGTATTCGTAGAGTTTGTAAACGGTGACCGTTTGATTCTTACATCACTGCTGCGCAATTTTTTTCTCTCTGTGTCTGTCTTTCTGTCTATCTATCATCTCTCCTCTTTCTCCTTCTCTCCTCTCTTCTTTTTCTTCTTCTGTCTATCTGTCTGTTTGCCTGTCTCTCTCTTTCTCTCTTTCTCAGGCTGTCTCTCTCTGTCTGTCTGTGTGCCCTCTTTCTCCTTCTCTCCCTTCCAATCTACTTTTCCTACCCCCCCTCTCTCTGTCTATCAGTCTGTCCCTCTCTCTTTTTCCCCTCCCTCCCTCTCTCTGTTTTTCTGTTTTCCTGCGTGCTGTCTGTCTGTTTGCCTCTCTCCCTCTCTTTTATCTTTCCTCCCTCTCTCTCCATTTGTCTCTATCTCAGTTCTGTCTGTCTCTGTTTCTGTCTCTCTCTCACACACACACTTCCTCTGTGTTTCTATTTCTGACTGTCTGTCTTTTTCCCTTCCTTTCTCTTTTCCTCCCTCCCTCTCTCAGTCTGTCTTTGTCTCTATATGTCTATCTTTCTTTTTCCTTTCTTTCTTTCTTCCTTTCGCTCTCTCTGTCGCTGTCTCTCTCTCTCTTTCTCTCGCTCTCTCCATACCCCTATCCCCCTATTTCTGCTTCCCTATCTCTTCTCTACTATTTCTCTTCTTCCTCCCTCTCTTCTTCTCCACCTCCCACTCCTTCTTCCTCCCTCTTTCTCTGTCTCTCCCTCTCTCTTTCATTCCCTATCCCTCTCCCACACTGTTTCCTTTTTCTCCCTCCTCTATGTCTCTCTGTCTGTCACTCTCTCTCTCTCCCTCCCTGTCTCCGCTTTCCTCTTTCTCCTTCTCTCATCCATTCTCTCTTTCTCCCTCCATCACCCCTTTCTCTCTCTCTCTGCCTCTACAGCCCTTCCTCCCTCTGTGTATCCTCTCTCCTCTTTCTCCTCTCCCCCTCTCTTTCTCCTTCTCTCTTCAACCCCTCTCTCTCCTCTTTCTCCTTCTCTCTGCCCCCTCTCTCTTTTTATCTATTTTTCTTTCTTTCTCCTCCTTCTCCCTGTCTTTTCCCAGTTCCATCTCACTCTCCCTATCCCCGCCCTTTCTCCTTCTCTCTGTCTCTCTCTATAATAGTTGTAAAACCTATGACTTATTGTAGATTCAATTTGGTGACTGAGTTCAAACCATGCCATGTCACGTGTCCTGCCACTCAGAGCAGAATAATTCACCCTGTAGAAGGATTTAAGTGAGCTGACCTGCTCCCGGTCAGAGGGAGCTTCGTGTTCTAGGGTCGGGCATCCCACCGCTGCCACCATTTACAAGTTATCGTACGAGAGAGAGAGAGAGAGAGAGAGAGAGAGAGAGAGAGAGAGAGAGAGAAAATGCATGCCTGGTTGTGTTTATTGTTTGACCGAAGGTGGTACAACTCTTTGAGAATATGCACTTCGCAAATTAATTTACCGAGATTATGTACAAGGGATATGGTGCTGGAGTGGAAGTGAGCCATGATGCCCAACCCTATAAAACTAGGGTAGAAGTGGATATCTTGGCGTGATGACGGCTAGGCTAGCACATGGGAGATGTAATTAGTGGGATGAAGAGGGATAGTCAGTGACTTGCCTTCCCACTCAGTCAAGGGATGCCCTGTGTTCTAGAGCCTCAAGGATTGGATATCCCACGCCTTCTCACTGCCTTCCTCGGGCTGCCTGGAACTTGTTCTAGCCTAGCTGTTTTCATGTCAAGGCTTCCAGTTTAGACCCAAAATGGTGTGCATCGTTCCTCCCTATCACTCTAGTACTACTCCTTTGTACCACATCCCAGACAGTTTTGGTGCTAACACCATATCTTGTAAACGTCTCATAAGAAGAGAGGTTCTTATACTCTCTCCCTCTCTCTTTCTCTCTCTTTCTCTCTCTATCTATCTATCTATCTATCTGTCTATCTTTCCCTCTCTATTCCCCACTCTCCCTCCTCCCTTCCGTCACTCCCTTCTCTGCCTTGAGTAGAAATAGGGAACGGACATATAACAGAAAAAAACAATAAACTGACATTACTGATAAGATAAGGCAATGGGATGAAATACTGACAACTTGCGGCGATATAATTTGTCAAAAAAATGTGGTAGACAATGAATTATAGTCTCCCCTACGTCTCTATAGCCTGAGAAAACGTAGTGTTTACATAAAAGATCAGACAGCCTATTAGATTCAAATTACCAGGTAGCAAGTTTTATGGGTGTCAGGGATATTGAAATTGTAAACGGAGATATTTAGAAAGAGATTTACAGAAAAAGGTAAAACAAATACGATTTCGTTGTCAGTGATCATTACAGCGAAAGAAAATGACGTGTCTCAAACTGTAAATCTAATTCGAAGATGCATTAGACTTGTTCGAAATCTTGTCTCATTGTTGCTTTATGTTGGATTAATGATGCCTTGCCGCCAAATTATATGTATATATATATATATGTCTTATGTATGTATGTATATATATGTATACTATCTCTCTCTCTTTCTCTCTCTCTCTCTCTTTCTCTCTCTTTCTCTCTCTCTCTCTCTCTCTCTCTCTCTCTCTTTCTCTCCCCCCCCCTCTCTCTCTCTCTCTCTCTGTCTCTCTCTCTCTCTCTCTGTCTCTCTCTCTGTCTCTCTCTCTCTCTCTCTTTCTCTCTCTCTCGCTCTCTTTATATATATATATATATTACATATATATATATATTT
>NC_061858.1:26130689-26136444 GCF_019202785.1 Penaeus chinensis
CAAATATATACATATATATAAATAAATAAATACACACACACACAGACACACACACACACACACACACACACACACACACACACACACACACACACACACACACACACACACACATATATATATATATATATATATATATATGCCCCATGCACTCTCTCCCTTCTTCTCCTCCTCTCCGTTCTCTCTCGTTATATATATTCCCCTCCTTTTTTGTTCTCCATTCCCTTGCTCATTCTCCAACCGACGCCACTTTACGTCCATAGTTCACATCGTTCATACTTTTTAAAATAAGTTCGTTATCCCTAAGTTTCGATGTTACAAGTCACTTTTATAAGGTTTTTATTTTACGATTATTATTTGTGATTTAGAACAAAAAAATCTATGTGGTTTTGTTTTTGTGTTTTGGTCTTCATGTGATGTCGTTGCTTGTGATGTTTATGTTAAGGGACAGCTGTCCGTGTGTTGGAATGTGCTTTTAAAAGTCTCCGCCAGGTGTGTTTTAAGTGGCCAGGTGAGAACTTCCAATGACCTTGAACTTTATCCGTCTGTGCTTGGATCTCCGCCTTTCTGGCAGGTTCTCTATCTGTCTGTCTGCCTTTCTCCCGCTCGCTCTCTTCCTCTCTTTTACACACGCGCACTTACGTTTCATGCTAGCACCCGCCACACACCAACACATACACGCATACGCACACACAACCTTGCCCCCTCCCCCCTATATATATATATATATATATTTATATATATGTATATATATGTATATATATATATGCTTGCATATATACATATGTGTATATGTGTGTATATTTGTATAGATATGCACATATATATATATATATATATAAATATAATATATATATGTACATACACACACTATATATACATATACATATATATGTATATATATGTATATATGTATATATATGTGTGTTTGTGTGTATGTGTGTGTGTACACACATTTATTTATATACTCATGCACACACCCACACATACACACACACATATATACAATTAGATTGATAGACACACACACACACACACACTTCTATACACTATATATCTATCTATCTATATATATATATGTCTATCTATATGAATATAAATGTAAATATATATACATACATACATACATATATATATGTATATGTATAAATATATATATATACACATATATATGCACACACACATACACACACACACACACACACACACACACACACACACACACACACACACACACACACACACACACACACACACACACAGACATACCCATACGTAAACAGACACAAACGCGCTCTTCCTCTACAGACATGCCCACGCATGAGAGTCATGCAGGCAGAGTGCATGCTCGTACAATGCATCTCATCATTTGCCTTGAAAAGAGAAAGAAAAATAGAAGAAAGCCTAATGCTAATGGCTGCTCAAGGACAAAGGGAAACGCATTTACCCATGGACGATTTTTTTTTTACGTTTGTTTTATTTATCTTATCAGTTAGCATTATAAAGTAAATACCGGCGAGCACTAGCGTAATACCCCTCCTCCCTCCGCGGACCCGTCCCCCCCCCCCCCACTGCCCCCGTCTTGCCGCTCCCTGAATATTTCACCACCATTGATCCCGCTCGAGCCCACCTCCCGATCCCTCTCCGCGGCTTCCTTACACTTAAAATACTTCTTTCTCAGCTCATTCCGAGCGGCGCGAGTTATTCTTAATAATCTATATATTATGGCGTTATTAAGGCTACTTGAATCAGCAAAGTGTTCCTGCATAGTGGCAGCGCGCAGTCACCGCAATCAAGCTAAGTGGGCAATTTGCCAGAATGCAAGTATTGATTGAGACACGACCTGCGCGCAATAACTCGTGCTCGGGGGAATACAGAGGTAAACGCACACTCGGTTGCAGTCGATGGACCTCGACTCACATGTAAAGGATCCAGCTTTTAAAAAATGTTGCGGTGTTCCTCCGTCGTCCGTATGGTCGTTGAGCGGTCGTTGGCCTGAGCTTGATTTACCCATGGGCGAATATTTACCCACAGCCGAAGATAGTCTTGCGTCCGTAGCCCCTAAGGCCGGCGTCGCGTTCGTTACCTGTAAAATTAAACTTCGGAAACGTTTTTAATGGAGTGTCATACGCTTGTGTAGTCTCGCAGCGGGTTAATGGTTTCGAGGCTAAAGTCTCCTTTGCGGATAATCTGTATATGCCTCAGCTGCGCCTCGAGATTACAGCGAAATCTAAAAATAACATCCAGAGCCAGGGAGCTTTTCGCTGCAAGACGCATTCTGATTATTACAACAGGCCACTTAGACACAGGCTTCAAACGCAGTCCACATTTCCTTATCCTTTTCACCCAGCGTAGCCCCCCTCCCCCGCCGCCTACATTATCCTGAGCAGCGCGGGACGATTCTAAAGACGAGGAAGAAATATGTGTTCGCTGGCGTTTCCGCAGCCATGCGCGCCGCATCGGACCCATCTCGGAGCAGAGCCGACAAGATGCCGAGAGCTCATGACGCCGAGGACGAAGTGTGCGGCGCCTCTGCAGTGTCCATTGAGAGCGCCCTCGGTACGTGTCCCCGCCAGCGAGTACACACGCGTGCTCCATTGTTTTCCTTAGGGTTCACACAACGTACAGTAGATTAAGAAGATGTACGTTTCTTGAAAGCTGTTTCGCCTTGAATCTTAACCGTGCTTTGGGTTGTGTTCGGTTTATACTGCTTTTTACTCTTGTTTCTTTTCACACTTTTTATAAAAGAAGTCAGCTGTTGGAGGCCAGAAGTTAGCAATGGGGGTCAGAATCTTCCTCTCGCTCTGTCATCATTTTTTTTTCTCCTGCATCATCTTCTCTTTGCCCCCTCCTTCTTCCTCTCTACGACCTCCCCTTCTCCCTCTCTCTTCTCTCCCCTTCACCATATCTTTGTCCTCCCTTCCTCCCTCTCTCTAGCCTCGCCTTCTCCCTCTCTCTATTCTACCCTTCTCCCTCTCTCTTCTTTCCCTTTCTCCCTCTCTCTTCCTCCCCCTTCTCCCTCTCTCTATCCTTCCCTTCTCCCTCTCTCTATCCTCCCCGTTCTCCCTCTCTCTTCTCTCCTCTTCTTCCTTTTAGGACCACAGCAGGATAATTGTTTCCATTTGCGGATAAAGACACAGTAGGAATAACAAATAATAAGGAAATAGAAGATGAAATAACATACCCATTGACCTTTTCTTACTCGGGCAGAATCACTGAAATACCTATTGTAAAATTACTATTCAATGAACTTTCCAGGATGCTCATAAAAGTTTCATCGTGAATTTATATCAATAAAAGGAGATGACTTTGTGGATGGTAATAATAATAATCATATCAAGAGTGTTGATGCTGATAATGATACTCATGGTAATGATATTCATCACAATAATGAAGCTATAGTAGTAATAAACAATAATTGCAATGCTAATAATAGTGAAAACGATAAAAATTGTGACAATAAGAATAACTGTTGTAAGTAATAGTGATCACTGTAATGATTATAACAATCATGATTAAGTATGAAAATGATTAGTAATAATTTTAATAATGATTATGATAATATTGATAGTAACAACAATTATAATGACTATAATATTACTGATAATAATGATAATAGTAGAAATTATGATGATGATAATGCTAATATTAGTAGTAATAATAATTGTAAAAATAATGATGATGCTAATGATAATCCTAATATTAATAATACAAATTATAGTAAAAACAATAATGATGATAATGATGATGATGGTAATAATAATGATAATAATAATGATAATAATTATAATAATAACAGTAATAATAATAATAATAATAATAATAATAATAATGATAATGGTAATAATAATAATAGTAATAATAATAATAATAGCAATAACAATAACAATAATAATAATAATAGTAATGATAATAACAATAATAATAATAATAATGATAATGATAATAATGATAATAATGTTAATGAAAAGGATAATAATGATGATAATAATAATGCTAACAATAATAACAATGATGATAATAATAATGACAATAATAATAAAAAAAATAATAACTGCAATGATAAGAACAATAATGATAATAATAATACTCATGATAATGATAACGATAATAAAGAGTATGATGAAAATAAAGATATGATGATAATGATAACAATAGTTATGATGATAACACTTATGATCATCGCAGTAATGATTATGATAGTGACAGTAATTATGATAATGATAACAATTTTCTAAGAATGGCAATAATGATAGAGGTAATAACTGCTGTAATAATAACAAAGAATAACGAAAACAAAAGAAATAATAAAACACATAACAAAAATTGGATAAATCAGTTCCTTCTCTGTTTTTATCAGAGGAAATTTATCACAAAGGCAGAACCGAAAAGCATCAGAGGAAAGTGACAAGGAAAATGAGGAAGGAGGGCAAGGTCCGTGAACCCGTTGATCGTGCAAGTTGCTGTCGAATCATTCATTGTCTCGCGTTTATAAATCTCTGATCGGGTGGGCTAGGCTGCAGGGACGACGCTTCTACGCACCGTGTGGAGACTCTCTCTCAAACAAGCGTACGGGGGTACAGACACGAAGGTATATGCGAATAGAGGCGTATACTGGTGGAGACACATACCAACTAAGAGGGAAGCAGATATACGCATGCACAAGCACACACGCGCTGATGCAAACAAAGAAGCAAACTAAAACACACGCACATACACATACACACACGCACACACACACACACACACACACATATATATATATATATATATATATATATATATATGTGTGTGTATATATATATATATATATATATATATATATATATATATATATATATATATATATATATATATATATATAGGCACACACATATATATACGCATACGCAGATCTCACCTAGTCGCACATAAGCGCTGCTCTAGAATCTGGATCCAACGCTCTCCCAGGCTTGAACTGCCCGGGAATCAATGGCGTGGAATTCGATTAAAAAAAAGCTCTCAACTCTCAGTCCATCGATAACTTAGAATCATATATAGAAATCGTAATAAACTCTGGAGAGATCGAATAGGGTTGAAGGAAACGATATAATTTTATAGTAGAGTAAAAAAAAAAAAAAAAAAAAAAAAAGGAAAAGAAGACACGGACCATTAATATTAATTTAAGAACTGAGAGAGAAAAAAAAATTACAAACAGAAATCACAAAAAATGAAAACAGGATTGATTCTAATATAAGTTAGCAATCATGTTAGCAATGATGATGGTACTAATGATGACAATAGTATTAGCCTGAGGATGATCTTAAACATAACAACAACAACAATTAATACAATACAACAACAACAATGATAATAATGTTAAGAGTAATAATTAAAAACAAAGACAGGCTGAGACGAGGAGAAAGAAAAGAGAAAGAGGAGGAGAAAAGGAGAAGGAGAAAAGGAGGAGGAGAAAAGGAAAGAGAAAAGAGAAAATGAGGAGAAAATGAGAAAAAAAGTAAAGGAGGGGGAGAAAGGAGAGTAAAAAAAAAGAAAACGAAGGAGGAGGAAGGAGGAAAAGAGAAAACAAGTATAAAAAGGAAAACGAATTAAAGAGAAAAGGAAAAAGCAAAAGAAAAGAAAAAGCAAGAATGGAAACGAAAATGAAAATGGAAACTGAAACTGAATATGAAATTAAAGAAAACAATAATGATAATTATATTAATAATAACAATGATGATAGTAAAGGCAATAATGATAATGACAATGATAATAA
>NC_061858.1:26136544-26141544 GCF_019202785.1 Penaeus chinensis
TATCTTGTAAGATTAATATATTCAAGAACATAATTGGTGTTACTGCAAGGCTGAACTTCAACATCAGTTACTGCCTTATCTTTTGATACTTTTCTTAGACTTACATTCCAATTTATATTTTGTATTTTTGTTTCTAGCACTCTCTCTTTTTAAAGACATTAATCATTATGATATTTGTGATGCTTTTTTCTGCCTCCAACTTTAAATACTGTTTGTTTGGCAAAGCACACTGTTTGGAAAGGGTACATTCTTATATGGGAAAGATATGTTTTACCTTCTTACTCTTGTCCTTTAATAAAATTCAAATCTCCATTTAAATACTTTTGGTTTTAAATAAATAAGGGTAAGTCTTTTGCAAGGGTAAATCATGAGTAGTTGTTAATCTGATTTGTATAGATTTACATATTTTATAGGTATTTTCGGTCGGATATTACCAAGTGACTTTTATGTGCTTCAAGTCAATGGAAATACTATATCACTGTCCCTTTCCTGTTTTACTATTTAGCGTGTATTCAGAAATTCACAATCACTCAACCCAGTGTCTGTATTTCTGAAAATGATCTTTGTCCAAAACTTTTTATTACTGTGCTCTTGTACTGTACCTATCTTACTGTGTAAAATTTAAATAACTTTACAATGGCTTAAAGGATTACTGTAAATATTACTCTAGCTTGTGAATGATTATTTAAAATTATCTGCCGCGTCAACAGCTAAGGTCATTAGCGGCTCTAGCTTGTGATATTTGAATCATAAATCTGCTAACTCTGCATCTGACTCCTAATAACAACTACACCTATTTTGTACTGTAAGGTAAGATCCCTCTAAGATTGATATACTTAACCGTAAGTTTACCTATCTAAAAGCTCTTACTTAGAAAACTATTTCTTATTTCAAAAAGACAGTTTATGAAAGTTCTCCATCATAAACTAGTATAGCAAGCCTAATACAGTTTGTATATAAAAAAAGCTATATACCATATCTGTCATGAAATGCAATAGGACTATCTTATAAACACCACCAGTAGCACAATTCTTTTACAATCTGGTGTGCTCACATCAGTTAAAAATAGGAGGGTGAGCAACATGCAGAGAATTACTTTATCTCTTTATATATTCCTATTTGTCTTTGTTAAACTTCTTTCAATTTAATGTGAGTTGTATTCACTCCCTAAAACTGGCTGTCACATTATATAGATTTGGTACTGAGGATATAATAAAAAGCAAGCTTCAAACGATATACCTTTAAAAATTATTTCACATAAAAAATCGCACTTTCTGAAAAGAGCTTGAAATATACAGAAGACATTTACTGTCTGTACAATATAAACAGTTAAACATCTTATGTCATTTTTATGGTTCTCCTGATAACTAAACAAATATTCATCTGTACTGATCTTTGCTATTCAAAAGTTATTGAACCAATTAAATTACCTTTTTTGACCGCAAGGAAATGTTTAGACCCTAAAATATCATGTTTCATAAATAAGATTAAGTAGAAACAACCTGTGACTCTGTTTCCCATTAACAGGCAGTCATGATAGTGTATCTGATGTTACAAAGCAAAAATTGTACAGGAAGATGTAAGAAAAAATATTTATGCATATACTTCATGCAAAGTCCACTTTCAATGTCACTGAGAATCACCAAAATAAGACACATTGGCAGCAGTGAAGAAAAACTTTCCATTTTCTATTTCTCAGTACAGTTGGCCCATCACCTCACAAGCATGATATTACCAAACTTGATTACCTGCATGCTTGGCCTATTTATCAGAAAATAACAAGACATCAAATGATCCCCTCACTATGTATAAAAAAAAAAAAATGTTGCAAAGTATGAGTGAAATCCAAAAATACATAAAACATATCACATGATAAATAACAGTAAAAAGCAAGAGAAATTTTACTACAAAAATTATATATGGATGATAGTTAACAAGTAGGTACATTAAAATACATACAAGGATAAGCCACATCATCAAATATAAGCATCTTCCTTCAACTTTTCTTTTCATCTAAGTGGTGGCATCAGTGCATGTATGTCACTGTTAAGATAACTTTCTTATTTCCTTGCCTTTTCCGTTTTTAATGCATCAATATATTACATACAATTTCACTTATGTACTGTATTTAAAATATGTATTTTCATTAATTTTTTAATAATTATTGAGTAGCTTATCAACAGTTACAAGTTAGTTTTAGCAGGGTTTTGGAACACTACACTTGTGAATGGTTTGGGGCCAACTGTAATTTTAATTTTAAAACAACAATAAAATTTTTCTTACAGAACATCTAAAAAAAAAAAAAAGTTTAACTAAAACTGATTCATAAATGCAGCAACAAAACACCTTATTAAACTATTATCTTCTAAATATTTAAATCACAAAAGAAAAATGCATCAGATACATGAAATGACCCCTGTGGCTTATACATAATAATTCTTGCTATACACTTTGTATCCAATAGTTATTCAAGTACAAAACAACTTTGATATATGTATTACAAAATTCTTTTTCTCTCATTTTCTATAAAAGTGAGCTGGAAATAGTGAAAACGTATGCTTGCACTTTGTCACAGGATCCAATAATTGAGCATTTCTATACAGTGTGAAATTTAAGACGTGGTGCTGCATAAATACCTATTCATTTCTGCAATAGTGTACTCCTGTAACTTTAAAATAAAATTTGCATATCAACATTAAAAAAACTGGGACTCTTTGCATTGGGACAAATAAAAACAGTAAATTATAATATTTAGCAGTAAAAATAACCATCAAATATTGATGAAATGTATGAAAGACAATAGAAAGTACTACAATCAGGCTGCTAAAATTCATCACACAATAAGACAGCTCACTGTAATACTTCCTATAGCTAATATTTATTTACTTCTCTGTCATTAGATGCCTCTATCAGAAGAAACTAAAGCTGTGAACCAAAATGTCCCTTGCCACACAGGCTTTAAGCAGATACAGTCTCAACCATTGATTTCTTAACAATTTCCCCTAAGTTCTCAGCAGATTCAGGTGGATCTGCCTGGCTGTTTATGACAGTGTCCTTGCTTGTGCTGCCAAGGTGACTGGAGTCAAAGTTGAGCACTGAGGAGGCTGTGCTCATTGGGTGGGTCGGTAGGAGCTGCTCTGGCCTGGAAGCTGAAACAACTGTGCTATGTGATGCATCCGACACTGAGCTATCCACTTTGTAGCTTCCTTCCACAACAGCAGAGCAACTACTCACGGCCGCTCCTGTTGCATAATCTGCACACACCTCTTTGGTTGGTCCAACTAAAGATGTGGCTGGAACGTATCTGCTGCTCTTGTCTGAAGATGTAGAAGAGGAAGAAATTGCCTCAAAGTTTGGCTGAAAATCACTGCACTCGTTCACACCAGTCTTAAACAAGTTTTGTGCAGACGATGCTCCGTGTTCATGGTATGGACTAAATACTGTAGCAGCTGAGTTGTCATTCATCCCAGGCACACAGAAGTTGTTTTGAGAATAAGAGCAATTGACTGGAGCCGGGGCTACAGCACCAGAGTACGGAAAAGAACTAGACACCAGGTTGGCTGAGTTGGCAAACTTAGAAAGGGAGTTATATGCATCAGGGGTAGGCTGAGGAGGCACCTGTGGGGCAACTGCTTGAGGAGCCACCACACCAGAAGGAGGAAAACTGTGACAGGACCCATATGGAGCTGCTGGGTCAAATGTTGTAGACAGTCCACCAAAAACAGAGCATGTCCCAGAGTTGTAGTCACCTACATTGTCTGCAAGAAGAGGGGAATTGAGTTAAACTACCAGTAACTCTTTCAGAAACAGATGTGGTTCCCTTTTGACAGAGAAAAATTACAGAGAGAAAAATGTGTTCAAAATTCATAGAAAAGGTCAATTTGTGTGATAGGCCATATAAAGAAATTATGTAGATCTGCAACCATTCCAAGAAACTAATTATAACCAAATCAAATTTTATCAAAATCACAAATCAGGATTCCACACCAAGTGATACTACATTCATGCACAAGTGATAGTTTGTAAAAGCTTTTTATATAACCTCATAATTCAAATGATAACTTAAAGGAATTAAGAAATTTATACTTCATTGTTGTAAAAAAACATTTAGCATGAATGAGGCACTAAATACATAACTTTCAAAATTAATTCATAATTGTCCTTGGCAACTGTACAAAAAGAAATTCACAGATTCATGCTCACGCAGGACAAGTAATTATTCATCAACTCACAAAGAGAAAGATCAAGATAAAAATCTCCTGCAATCATGGTCAACAATGGAGAAAAAAAAAAAAAAAAAAAAAAAATGTTATAGATAACAATGAACGCAAAAAAATAGCATAAAAAGGCCACTTTGCTTACCATGTTGGATGTAAACAGAGGGTGAGGTGCCTGGGCCAAGCATCTGCCGAGACTCAAAGTGTGGGTAAAGGGGTGTGCTCATCGAGCCAACGCATGGAGTCATCTGCAAATATCAGTGAACATTACTCACTTTTGCAACAATATTTTCAAAAAGTCATTACTGTAATTATATTTGGAATCATTTGCATATAAAGAAACATTTAGGGCTACATACTTCAACAAAGCAAATGCCCTAATTAGCCACATGATATGAAAGTACGGCTTTTGAAAGTGAAGATACATTAGACAATTCAAATGCGACTGATATTTAAACTTTGTTGTCATGTAATTTCAAAAAAAAAATCTTAATCAATCCATAGACACCATTAAGCAGAAAAACACATTTACATCTGAAACACTAGAAAAAATAATAATGTTGAAAAATTGTCTCTCAATTCAGGAAATGAATTACATGTCCTTTTCTCCTATGTAAAGTTTCCGAATCAAAATACAATCATAGGCTTAAATTTGGACGAGAGGAAAAGCAAATGTACGAGTGTGCATTAATATCACTCCACAGTCTAGAATGCAGGTTACTCTAAGAACAAACAAGCCACAGCTGTTTGATGATATAAACTATCAGATGATGATGATGATGA
>NC_061858.1:26151544-26154044 GCF_019202785.1 Penaeus chinensis
TGCCATCTAACTTCACACGATAGTACAAACACAATAAAATGACTAATGAAAATATGACTCCCAATATCATCAGCATGACTAGCATTATTACAAATACTTCTGCTAGGACACATATTTCTGCCGAAGCTATAATTCAACGATATTTAATTGCTTTAGTAAGTTCATAACACAACCATTAACATGTTCATATTGGCAATATCCATTGTTGTCATTGCCAATTCACCATATTCATTACCATATAGAGATCACAATATTTAAATATCACATTTTTTTTTTTTTTTTTTTTTTATCACCAAAATAATAGATGGTGTGTGCTTGTGCGTGTGTGCCTGTGTATTTGCCTGTGCATATGAGCCTATGTGTGTACATTTTTGTATGGGTACACCTATGTGAGTGAGGGTGAGTATGAGTATGTGTGCTGGTGTTTATGCACATGTATGTTTAAATGTGTGTGTGTGTGTGTGTGTGTGTGTGTGTGTGTGTGTGTGTGTGTGTGTGTGTGTGTGTGTGTGTGTGAGTGTGAGTGTGAGTGTGAGTGTGAGTGTGAGTGTGAGTGTGAGTGTGAGTGTGAGTGTGAGTGTGTGTGTGTGTGTGAGTGTGAGTGAGTGAGTGAGTGAGTGAGTGAGTGAGTGAGTGAGTGAGTGAGTGAGTGAGTGAGTGAGTGAGTGAGTGAGTGTGTGTGTGTGTGTGTGTGTGTGTGTGTGTGTGTGTGTGTGTGTGTGTGTGTGTGTGTGTGAGTGTGTGAGTGTGTGAGTGTGTGAGTGGTTTTCATGTGTCTGTATCTTTACTTACATTTGCATGTTTGTAAATGTGTGCCAACATGTCTGTGCAAATATGCATACTTGCGCATGTTTGCACATATCTCAGTGCACATGTCTGTAAGTATGTGCATAAGTGCATTAGAATAACTTTATTCTCTGCCCAGATACATATTAGTTAAAGCTTCATGATGCAGAAAAAATAAAAATTACACATTACAGGTACATCTGTTCAAAATTACTAAAATTATATTAGAATCTTAAAAAAGTATAATTTCAGGTTACTCCTTTACCCCCCAAAATATTCCTTCATGCATTACATTCTTCCTGAATTGATTTCCATGTTGATTTACTTTCAACACTTGAAACGAGTCTCTCAATGAGGTCATCTAAATTAATGCATAATCAGATATTCTCAATACAGGTTATTACATCATATCACAGACCAGAGAACACACCTCAGGTACAGCAAATCTTGCCTTATTATAAATGCATCATATAGGAAGTCCTCAAACACACTGACTATGCATGCAAATTAGTTTACAGAACATATGTTTACAGACATCAAATTACCAATATCCTGTCTTTTGGTTTACTGAAGATTTACAGTCCAAGTCTGAATTCAAATAAGGAAACTTTACAGTTGGTAATTTCTATATCTATTATCATAACTGTGGTGTAATAATGACACATCCTTCCTTTCAAAGTCCCATTCCATTCTAAAAAAAATATTAGTAAATCAAATGTATCTCTTTTCCTTATAAATTTCTATCAAAATGTTTTGGCTAGAGTACTTCTTTTGAAAAAAAATCAATATCTACTCTGAAGAAAGCATTCAACTTTTCAACAACTACAACAACAAACATAAAACAGTCAAAAAGACCTGCATCACAGGTTTTGTGAAATATAATTGTCACAGCAAATAACATTAGTGGAAATTATACAGACAAACTGTAGTTAAATTGAGAAATCAGTTGAAGAAATGTCTACGTTTTCTATAAAAGGAAGAGCCCCAAAATAATATTCAACATGTAAAATTGTGTGAACAACTAAATAATACACAAAAAATCATTAAAAAAAAACAAATAAAAAGGTGTGAAAGACAGATGTATAAGTGTATGCTTCAGTGTGTTTAAATGTGTGAAGAGCTAAATATAATGCATCAACACAGCCACCTTAGGATACAGCACAATTACTAAGCATTCCAAACCGACCACGTGAATGGGAGTTTACCTCAACAGAAGAGTTGAACTTGTGCAGCTCTGTGACAGACAATCCAGTTGGCTCTCTTGCACCTTCAAAGAATGGCAGGTTTCCACTGGGCAGCCCACTCCCGCTACTAAAGCCATTTGGAGTTGCTGCGGTAGCCAGCCACTTAGCCCGCTGCTGCTGCTGCTGCTGCCATTGTTGCTGTTGTGGTTGCTGCTGCTGCTGTGGCTGCGCTTGCTGTTGTTGCTGTGATGGCTGCGGCTGCTGCTGTTGGCGTTTTTCTATTTCTAGACGCATGAGCGTGTGAATGAAGTGCGTTCGCACGCGTATTGGGTTGAACTCTATCCTCCCATATGAATTGCCACAACCCTCACGGGAACATCCACAAGGGAAGTTGTGACGATCAACCTGTAAGTTGAAAATCAAAAACATGTTGAGGAATATGCTGACACTGAAGCTATTCTGTTCAAATGTTAGTATACCTTACAGCACTGAATAACATTTCAGTCACAATGGAAATTAACCCTAAGTGC
>NC_061858.1:26159044-26171885 GCF_019202785.1 Penaeus chinensis
ACTTATCCTTTAATCAAAATGAAACACAATTTTCAAAAGCCTCCCAACAGCCAAAGGTGAATTGCTTTTACCAATCCCAAATGATCAGCAGATAACCTGCCACATTTTCATCTGCAAGCTCCATACCTGAAGGAAATAGTAAGAATCAGCATCCAGTTCTGAGTCTGAAAGATCACTGGCCTCCTCACTGTTTTCCTCGCTGTCTTCTGAACTGCTGCCCCGGCTGCTGCTGTCCCCACGCTCCTGTTTTGTATAGTTAATAATGACTGTTCAATTCTGTTTCATGTCTCGTGTGCTGCAAGTTGTTTAAGTACAAACTAATGAACTTCTTTTATGATTCATTTGTGACATAATTTCAAAACAATTACTAATGAAACCCTATAGATTATCACATTAATTCTCTTCCCTTTGGATTTCAGATTTGATCTATTGCATATGAACAAAATTTATTTTCCACCCAATCTACTCCCTACAATATGTTTTCAGCACTGTTAGTCTTCTGTAATAGAAACCACATCTGTCTGTATATATATTTCTGTAACATGACATACTAAGCTACCTGATCTCATCTGTTTACCTTATTTCTTAAATATTCAGAAAGAAGTTTTATTACAATAATAATTGTTAAGCCAATGCCACCAGGGAAAAGTGATGTTCACCGTGGTATTGTTCTGTAAAATGCATCGAGACACAGATGGCTCCACAAGTGCTCAGCTACCATTAGTCTGTGAGACCTGACCTGATTTCCCCCTTTCTTGAATTTCCGGGAATTTTTTTCGTTTTTGCTAGTCCCATTAATATCGATGTCGTTATTACTATTATTGACATTATAATCATTACAGTACTATCAATAATACTAATAGCCATATGAAATAAAATATAACATCCCAAAAAATCAAGAAAAAAGGTAAGAAGGAGAGATAGGTAGGATTAGTAACCAACTCCTTGGTGACTAAGCTTCTGTAGAGCCATCCATGTTTATACAGTTAATAAACTAGTTACTGAGGGCAAGGCATGGACGTACATACCATCCCTGGGCAGCACTGGATTAATTATGTTATATAAAAAATGACACTAACATTAACAATAAAATGAATAAGGATAATAATAGTATTAGAAATTAAAACCTTTTCCCTAAGCATTCAAGAAAGGATCAAAGTGAGATCAAGTTGGCCTAATATTACTCTTTGGTGACTAAGCATTTGTGAAGCCATCTATGTGTAAACAAAACACAAACAAAAACTACGGCAGACAGTACATGTAATGATTGCCCCCAAAAAAAAAAAAAAAATGTATTGAGAAATTTTGACAAACAATTTTTCACTTTCAATAACAGTATTTCAAACTCAAAAAACTACATCTCAATTCTTTCTGAAATCCAATGCTATCACACCTTTCAAATCCCTAGTATTTCATATTACTCGGCGAGTTTCTTTTCTCAACCGTCACTCCATGAGAAAAACTAATAGTTACAGATATCCCAAGCATATTGTATAAAAATGTGAAACTAATTATTTAAGATTTTGTATTTCTGTTGGTATTTAATATTTGTAAAAAAAAATTTTTGTACAATTTTGTAGAATATACAGTGACAGCAATTTAGGTCACAACTAACATTCTCTGCAAATACCAAGAGAAAGATATTAACATTGCATAACCAAAGATTTTCTTCAATAAAAATCATGAATAAAATGTACCATGTTTACTTTAAGAATTAATGACGTGCATTTGAAGGTAACTGTACATATAACGTATTTCTTGAATTACTAAATCTATTTCATTATTCTCTAAATGCCAAGTCTTCAGATCAAAACAGTTGTAAAAATGGTACAGCACGACACATAACAAAACAAAAGATTAATTTTGTGGTTCTCTGTGTCAATTCCTTTAACACCAACTGTATTAGCTTCCTCCATGCAAAAAAAGTGTTATTTAATATCTAATCTTATTTAAGAAATATTATTCCCTAGTCACTGACCCTTGCTGATCGTTGCTGTCGTAACCTCAGGAGATATTCACGATGCGCCCGCCTCTGTTCAACAGCGTGTTCAGCAAGGGTAAACTGCCTTATGTGCGAGTGTCGACGTGACATCCCTAGTGTAGACCCTCCTTGTGATGGGACGCAGGTAAAGCCTTGGGACCGAGGGAAATAGAACACCGTCACACCTTCAAATTGTATGCCCCGCTTGCACTTTGGAGGAGAGACATCTGGAATAAAGAGTGAAAACATTAACACTCTAATATCAAACTATTATAAATATACAAAGGCCTAGATATGTACCCTGTCCCTTTCCCAGATCCAGGCTATTTTCAGAATTTGAATTATGTTTGATGCTGTATATGTTAGTTACCCCTCTCAATGGTAAGGTTCCAGAGAATGCATTAGCCTTTCAAAGGGGTAACTAATATAATTCTGCTGCTAGCAATCTTCACTGAAAAAAGTCTGTAAAAACAGAATATATTCTCAACCATAAACAAGAATCAGTCAACCAGTTGTAAAGAAACATACCCAGTGGTTAAAATGTTATCCACATTCTTATGAAACCTCTCATGTTCTCCAATTCTTATTGCCAACAATATTTTAATGTAACCCACCAAAGGAAAAAATAATAGGTTTATACAGGCTAACAAGTAAAAAAACACTGTCAATCCTTATATTATGAACAGTTCTGGATTTCCCATGATTCTTTTTTTTTTTTATGTTGCAGTGTACCATAGCTCCAAAACATAGCAAAACTGCTGCTATTTGGTCAACAGTAAAAGTACAAAAAGACTGCTAACATTTTCTACATAAGTTGTTTTCTGGTGTGAGTTGTGCAAATCACTGTGCAGTCACAACCTATGTACAGAGGGATAGTTCAAATGATACCATTCACACCACCATAACCATGGTACAAAACACTTCAATTCACTGAAGGCTTCAAAACAAAGCAATGCAATTAGTGCTGCATATTCACAACTGCACTGCTATGAAGTTCATATCACTACAATCGAAACTACATTATCAAACACTTTACTTGCCCAAAAGCTTTAAAATTCGGAGGAAAACAATGATATGGGTTATTCATATATGTCCTGTGCTTTTTTAATACTTGTATAATGTATGCATTACGTGTAATTCACACGGATTGAGGAAGATAATTTTCAATAGAAATATGGGTTTACAGTATATCTAAAAAAAAAAAAATTGCCAGTCTACTTATAATAATTTAAATCCAAGTACCAACACACAACAACTGTTAAATTAAATTAAATTATCAAAATGGTTGTGAAATGAACTTGACATCCAAAATAAAGAAAAAATCTGTATATCTACATCTTTGCTTTTCTCTTCTTTCAACTGAACACTAACTCTCCACTTTTACAGTTATATCTATCATCCACCCATTCTCTCTCTCTCTCTCTCTCTCTCTCTCTCTCTCTCTCTCTCTCTCTCTCTCTCTCTCTCTCTCTCTCTCTCTCTCTCTCTCTCTCTCTCTCTCTCTCTCTCTCTCTCTCTCTCTCTCTCTCTCTCTCTTTTGTATCGGTCTATTTCCTTCCTACTATCCTCTTCTTCTTTTACAAATCTTCCTATTTACTTCCTATATTCTATCAATTTACTTCTATCATTCCTTTGTACAGTTTCCTCTCCCATGATTCTTTCCTTCCTTCCATCAATCAAATTAAAATACTACTTTGTACAGTAGAGGCAGCTGCAAACAATTCCAACCATTCTTCATAACACAACTTTTTGCTACATTGATTTTTAAAAAACAAGGAAAATGCATTCCTCTATCCACATAACCTTCTGGCATCACAAGTCACCAGTTCTGGCTACTTCACTTTTAACCCTCAAGTGGACGGGTCCCACAACACTATACATGCATCCACCTTTCATCCCCTTATACCTGCTGTCTTCCATATGGCTAATGTTAATAAAGGATAAGAAGGCCTACATACTTTCCTGGCCTTTTTTCATCATTACCAAATATTTTCCCTTTAATTTTTGTTTTATCGCAAGGATGCTTCACGAGTTGAATAGTTACCAATCAAAATGAAGTCTATTACAAACCTAGCATACAGTAATAACAAACTGTTATGTGAAGTTACAAAAATATAAATAAATAATACTAGACTGAGAATATCAAGTAACTTAATTCTAAAACATAAAAGAAAGAGTGAAGCAAATCTCCCACTCAAGTCTATTAACTTCCCAATACAAGTTTTATCTATTCAGATAGGTAATAACCATCTAGTGAACAACACAAAAATAAAATGTCTCCAAAATTGCAACTTACAATGGGTACTCTTTTCATAAATTAATTAAGCATTCACTGTCTTCAGAGGAAACAATGGTAATGAAACAGAACTGTATAGAGGACTCTTGAGAAATGTCTCAGTTCAAGAAAATTACAATGACTACATATGTTTTGATTCCCTGCATATCAAAAACTTCAAACAATGGCACCATAACATCTGTTTAACCTCACTCACTCACTCACTCACACACTCACACTCACCACTCACACACTCTCACACTCTCACACTCTCACACTCTCACACTCACACTCACACTCACACTCACACTCACACTCACACACTCACACTCACACTCACACTCACACTCACACTCACACTCACACTCACACTCACACTCACACTCTCACACTCACACTCACACTCACTCACACTCACACTCACACTCACACTCACACTCACACTCACTCAACTCACTCTCACTCACACTCACTCTCACACTCACTCTCACACTCACTCTCACACTCACTCTCACACTCACTCTCACTCTCACTCTCACACTCACTCTCACACTCACTCTCACACTCACTCTCACACTCACTCTCACACTCACTCTCACACTCACTCTCACACTCACTCTCACACTCACTCTCACACTCACTCTCACACTCACACTCACTCTCACACTCACTCTCACACTCACTCTCACACTCACTCTCACACTCACTCTCACACTCACTCTCACACTCACTCTCACACTCACTCTCACACTCACTCTCACACTCACTCTCACACTCACTCACACTCACAGTCACTCTCACACTCTCACTTGAACCAGACACATCAGTTCCAACACATTTCCCTCATACGACTGAAATGTTTACAGTAAAAACTGAAAATACTACCCAGCTGTTTCACAAACTATTCAGAATGTTTGAAGGTGCTGCAAAATGGTTTTTTGAGTTCCCATTGTTAAAATATACTAAAGAACAATCTCAAGACCAAAAATATAGTATGTTTATCATACTTTCATCTTCTCCAGAATCAAGAGTTAACTAATGATGAAAAACAAAAACAATAATGCCTACTCTAAAATGTTCCTACAATGCACTATTCAGAATCTGCTAACTTGCACAATACAGGAAACAAAAAAAAAATGTTATGCAATCTAGATGATATTAGAAGTATAACTGATTACTCATGAAACTAAATTTTCAATAATGATTACTTTACCTTCAGGTTCCTCACTGGCCTTCCTCTTCAAGTTACTTCTTCTGCACAGCTGATCTGCAGAACCATTGAATACTGGATTTCTGGGGACGTTGAACTCTTCGTCCATGAGATAATCCCAATTTTGCTGAGGGTGACACACCCCATCTTGATGCAGGCAGTCGTTCCCCCCCTGACAGCCATCCACTTGCTCTGGGTCTTCACTGTAACAGGACTCCCCTGCCTCTGAGTCTGTATCTCTGTTGATATCCAGATCCACAGCCATGCCTTCACCGACTAGTTCCTTAGGGCCGTCAAAATCACTCTGACAGACGTGCAGTGTATTTTCTTCATTACCTTTCACAATGAGTGGCACTTCTTTTAATTTGACATTGTCACTATCACTTACACTGACCTCAATCTCATTTGCAACATTCTCTTTTGCATCGCTCTTGCTATCTGTAGCCTTATCCTGAAGATTAATGGTCACATTCACACTATTCTCACTTGGTCCTACATCCTCGTTCACCTTTAAGTCAACACTGCCATGTGCATCGCCTCTCTCACTGGTGTCTTCTTCCTTAGCAATTTCTTTGTTGTTGTCCTTGTCCTCTTTGCATAGTAGCTCACTAGCATGATTTACTTTGTTTGTACCTAAATCACTAAGATTATTTTTCCCCTCCTCTTTCCCCTGATTCTCTTGTACAATCAGTTGTTCATCTTCTTTTGGCAGACTTACACTACCATTCACGCAAAATGCACTGTCAACATGATTGTCTACTATCTTGTCCTTTGCCTCATTTTGAGGGCTGCACACGGGGTCTGAAGCACCATCCTGGCTCTTTACAAAAGCCGTCTTACTGGGGTCATTCTCTCTAGTAAGCGTTTCATTTTGGTCGCTACTATCACTGTCCTTGTCATCTGAGTGTTCGCTGTTCTCCTTTTCACCTTTCTCTGGAGAGGAGAAGACGGTGTTTCCCATACCACTGTCACAGCTAAGGCAACTATTTACGTCCGAACAGCATGGCTTCTCCACTTCACACGAGGAGTCTTCCCTCGCCTCAGAGAGGTCATCCACATCCGGTCTTCCGTTCTCTGGGCTTCTACTGGTCTCTTGCTCCGACATAGTAAACAACTGTGGACAAAAGAAAAGGAATCAAGATTAAGCATCCAAAAAAATACTGAAATTACTTCACAATGTGAAGAAAAAAAAGATCTTTAAAATGACACAGCTCTGTACAGTAATAATGTTAATCTCTTTGCAAAGACCCATAGTTTAGAATAAGTCTATAGATATAGACCAAAGATCAAGTAACAATGGATTACTAAAGTAAAGAGATAGCATTTCCTAGAACTTATTATCTAAACCCATCAGTGCCTGGTACACGTACTGTCCACTGCTGCTTTGTTCTGTGAATTTTGTTTGCAAACATATGGCTCCATAAGCTAAGTCATCAAGGAGTCAATTAGGAGGCCCTATGTGCAAGCACCTGATTTCCCCATTCCTTGAATTTTCAGGACTTTTTGTTCTAGTGCTATTATTACGGATATTGTAATTAATATTATTGACATTATGATTATCATAATGATATTAATACTTATCAGCAATCATAAAATAAAAGAGTCTTTCCAAAAATCAATGAAAAGGGTGAAATAGGTAGGACAAGTAAATAACTCTCTGGTGACTAATCACTTGTGAAGCCAGGTCTGTATAAACAAAAATAATAAACTGAAATTGCAGTAGACACGGCACATTTGTACATGCCATCTTAACAATGGATTAATGGTAAAAATACAGCTGCAGTTTACCAATAGTAAAGTTACCAGGACAGAGTTTGGATTCATTCCTTGTCTGATGAGAAATAGCCAGGCCATATGAAAATGTCACTGACAACATACAGTAAGTCCCATTCTTAACTCTTTACTTCATAAAATTACAGAGCTTTTATTTTCACTTTGTGGCGGCTACTGTATGTCGTTGGAGAAGAGTTCCTTAATCATTTGTGGTCTACCAATTCCATGGAGTTTGTCTTGTCCTATATGTATAAAAAACAGTAGTAAGGCTTATAATTATTTACACCTGTTTGCCTGACATATCTACTTTACTATTATAACACTTACAGAATATAAACTAGACTCAGGATTACTGGGGCTTCTTTTACTGTAGGGCTTCTGGATACTATAAATTATTGTGATTATGTGCTTTTTCAAGAATTGCCTCAACTGTATACATTTACACAAATAAAATTATGTAGACATCCTGGTTATGCAGAATTATCAACACTGAAACACTAAATACATTCACTTTCCAAGAGACAAAGGGAGACTCGGCTTTCTCTTATTCTATTTACATCAGATGAATTAAAGCTATATTAAGTGTTGTCAACAGAAAACGTGTTAGTGTGCTTCAGGCTCTTGGTCCAGATGGCTTGTGGTCAGAGTACAAGCCACAGTTCAGGCTGTCCTAATTTCTTTCTCTTTTATTTTTACTAGATGATGCCCTGTATATATATTTTTAAGTTTATAATAACAAGAGTAAATATTTAGATAACACCCTGTGTCTCGATGGCCTCATGATGATCGATATGGCGGCCCTGAATTCAGAATTTAGGCGACAACCAACAAGGTTCAAAGATTTATCATGAAATAAGGAACCAATTTAAGCTAGGGCAAAATGAAGTCGACAATACAAGATATAATTTGCAGACACGGAAGGTAACGCCCCACAGCCCAATTCCACTCGAGTGCTTCCAAGTTTCAGAACTATCTCGACGTGCATACCAAGGGAAAGACAATGTTTGCCATAGGGTGTTGGTGGCAGAGTTGGGGACCTAGCTTCTGCCAAGTGTACCCACACTGTAAAGAATCATCACACGGCCAATATCAATAACAGAGAAAAAAAAAAAGAATATGAAAGCTACCACAGGAATCTTTTTAAAATGACCAAGTAAAATACACAGATAATTTTTTTGGTGATTTCTTGCGCACATTGGGACTGAATGACGAGGAGTAATTACGGGTTAAACTTCAAATTGCTGGCCTTCCATCACAACATCATGGCAAGTTTCAAGTGATTTCGGAAACAAAACAACCAAATTATTTCAAGAAAATATCCCATTTTGAAAATCAATACCTATATCTGAAGTTTACCAGATATTATCATTCTCTAATTTTTTTGTATATTTACACTTCTCTGCACAACCAAAACATACAAGAACATCAAACCTAAATCTAATACAAATATAACAATTGTTACACGACAGACCGTAAACAAAACAAAACAAAAAAATCCTTACTAAGACTCTTAGAAAAAAAAAAAAATGGAAGCCTTATTGGTGGCGAATGAAAGCGTCCTCTCGATTTCCCTAATCTTCATCAACAGATCTGTCCCCTCAACTCCCCTACAACATTAAGTGAATAATTGCAAAGCCCTTTTGACTTCCTCTTATCAGGGGAAGCCGCTCCCTTCAACCCCCTTTGCCTAATCCCTGATTCTCGCCAATCAAGGGATATCATGCTGATGACTTTAATGAACAAACAGCTTTCATTAATTCTGTCACCTGAGCAACAGCATTACCTCAACTTTTTTCCTGCATGTGCTGTTGCTTTACTGGTAAATACAAACTGCACTGAACTTGTTCAGCAGAAAAAATAGCAAACTATTTGGGATTAATTATTTTCTACTCTCCATACACAAGCAAAAATTCTTAAATTTGGGGCATTCATTTACATGGATAATCTATCAATATTTGTATATAAATGAATATATCTATATATCTATATATATATATACTATATATTTTATATATTTTATAAATCATATATATTATATATATTATATACATATTATATATATAATATATATATTATATATATATTATATATATTATATTTTGTGTGTGTATATATATATATATATATATATATATATATATATATATATATGTGTGTATGTATATATGACTCTGCAAACTTTAATTTAGTAATCAGAATATTACTAAAAAAATGACAATTCAAACAGGCCCACTTTTACTCCAGCAATATTGCATTAACAAAGCAATTAATCATCTTGGCAAACAGAACAAAACCAACAATAGGATGAATTCTAACCCTCGGTGATACTCTGCCTTCGGTCGCAAGCACCGCCACTGAGCTAAAGCCTAATAATAAAATAAAAGTTTTGTAAATCACGTTTGATAAGGAAATCCTGCTCTGCATGAAGGCGTCCTTGGCTCATGTCACTGCTTCCATACACTGCCTGCTTGCATGACCGCCGCTGCTTCCCTGCCCGCTCGCTTGCATTCGCAGTGTCCGACTCCAGGGTCACACTCCCCATCGCCGGATATCAATACATAACATCCACAGACCTCGAAACACTGCTGTTGCAAAGGCCCAATGTTGCAAATTCTTTTCTCCCGAAGCTGAAAACGCGATCGCCTCACTGGAAGGCAACACCGCTCGCCTCCACTCGCCCCAAATCCATAGGTCGCTGGACTTATTCTTCCTCTTCACCTCACCGGGAACTCCTCGCACTTACATGTCGCGAGCAAGACGGAATACTCACCGCCAAGGACCATAGTTACGATAAAATCCCAGGTCAAGAGGACGTGAATAATCTTGGCCTCTTCTTCTCTGTGTTTTCAGTTACACTAAAAGGCCGAGTGCGAATCCCCTCCTCCTTTGGGGTTCTTTCCACTGGCAATTACAGGAGATTTGCCTGTTTATTCTTGTGTGTCATAGTCCTCTCAGCGGGGAGTTTTAATTTTAATGTGTCATATTTGAATGTGTCGCTATCTACTCGGTTGGAAAAATGTTATTTAGTATCGGTTATCAAATGAAGCCAAGAAAGAGGATACGGACATTTATCAGATGACGGCTGCAGCCATGACGTCACAGACGACGGACCAATCAGCAACCAGAATTAAACGTAATAAATGACGTCATAAACCAAGCTGTTCGGTTGGTCCTAATTTTCCCTTTAAATATATTTAGGAAAACATTACGTTGAGATAACATTAATTTACCGAATTATCAGCTTTCTTGTCATCCTACATGAGGGTCCTCGCAAATGGTTATGGTTTTATGCACTTGTACGATACAAATGCCAAGATGACACAGAGATAAAAATAAATTCGATGTTGCAACACTCCCAAATGAAAATGATTTTATATTTACTCCAACTCTCTCTTGAATTCCCACACTGAAATGTGTAAGTTACTCTTCAAAAAGCAGCTTAGATGTGAATATTACAGTTAATTTAGTTAAAAATTGCTGACTCCACTAACTTTTCAATTCAAACCTGTAATTTCGTTACGGCTCTTGTAAACTTACATCCGGCACGCTAGTATACAGTACATAGGTTATTTAAATGGATATGTTATCATGAATTTAGGTCTGTTTAGCCAATATCATATCCTTAACCTCGCTTTGTTTCCTCATAACCCCGTTTCAAAATAGGAAAATAGAAGATAATACTCGTCCAAAACTATGCCTCTCCTTCCTTTAAAAAAAAATAATAAACAACAATAATCAACCATCAGAATAAACAAACAAACACCCAAATCTGCTGCTTGATAACCCATCAAAACAAATTTAGACGACAGAGTAATGCCAGCTCCCCCCCCCCTTCCCCCGATCAATGGCTGACGCACCTCCAACACTGATGCATGAAGACTCACCATGCAATCTCTACAATTTAGGGCATTCTGAGCAATGGGGTCATGCACTATAAACTCCTGCACCCTTTAAGTATATTTATAGTGATTCTATGAGGTGCATTACAGGTGCACACGTCATGTTTTTTTTTTTGTTTTTTTTTTGGGAGGGGGGGGGGCATGATGACTTCCGGACCTGTATCTTTTTCCTATTTTGCTCTTTTTTTTTTGTTTTTATTTTGTTGTTTTATTCATTAAATGGTGTTTCCTAATATTTTTGTTACTCTCGGCTTTCTTCATTTCTATAAATACATCATTATTGTATCTCACTTTTCCACACATTACTTTGCAATTTCTGCCTTGCATTTCTCGTATTTTCTTTCCCTCTTTCCGTGTATATAATTTTGTTTGTTTTTTTGTTTTTCTTTTCTTCTTTTCCCCTTCTCCCGTATATCACTCTCATTCTTTCTTTGTTTTCTTTTATGTGTGTGTGTTTGTGTGTGTGTGTCTGTGTGTGTGTGTTTGTGTGTGTGTGTGTGTGTGTGTGTGTGTGTGTGTGTGTGTGTGTGTGTGCGCGCGCGCGCGTGTGTGTGTGTGTGTGTATTTGTCTGTGTTTGCTTATATATCTATGTGTGTCTGTGTCGGCCTGTCTGTGCGCGCCCGTATAAGGCTACCCAAGGACAAAGTCATAATATCACTCTCCGCTTCTCTCTTACAATGTACAGTAGGGTGAATTAATGAATATAAGAAACTGTTTAATAATCTCAATCGAACAATACAACGAGTTAAATATACAGTAGTCAGCAATTTACGGTATAGTGTCCTTCAACACGACAGGGCGGCCTAGGAAGAATTCCCGCACGCAATCGACATATGATTGAATGGTGTTGTATGCACTTGAGACAAAGCTGCTAATATGAAACAGAAGATGCATATATTTACATAAATACATATATATGATACATATATATATACAAACACACACACACACACCCAGACACACACACACACACACACACACATACACACACACACATACACACACACACACACACACACACACACACACACACACACATATATATATATATATATATATATATATATATATATATATATATATATATGAGTCTGTGTGTGTGTGTGTGTTTGTATACATATACATATATATGTATATATAAATATATATATACATATATATACACAGATAGGTATAACCTCTGTTTCATATTTGTAACTTTGTATCCAGTGATCATTCAGCAAATCAACTATATTGTTTTACACGTCAATGTTGTTTGCGTTTC
Source organism: Penaeus chinensis (assembly GCF_019202785.1). Classification (NCBI taxonomy): domain Eukaryota; kingdom Metazoa; phylum Arthropoda; class Malacostraca; order Decapoda; family Penaeidae; genus Penaeus; species Penaeus chinensis. Next base: position 26,171,448 of record NC_061858.1, read on the forward strand.
TTGGCCATACTGGTGTGCTGAAGGATAGCGTGTGTGTGTGTGTGTATATACAGACATGTATTTTACACACACACACACAACACACAACACCACACACACACACACACACACAACACACACACACACACACACACAGACACACACACACACACACACACATATATATATATTATATATATATATGATATATATATATGCATTTTAATATATACATATATATTAATATATATGATATATACATATATATATAATATATATATGTGTGTGTTGTGTGTGTGTGTTGTCTGTATATGTATATGTATATGGTACATATATACAGACATATAGTATATATATATATATATTATATATATATATGTTGTGTGTGTGTGTGTGTGTGTGTGTGTGTGTGTGTGTATGTATATATGTGTGTGTATATATATATATATATAATATATA
>NC_061858.1:26176985-26184485 GCF_019202785.1 Penaeus chinensis
ATCTGAATATATTACAAGGCTGTTTGGGAGGGTATCAGATTAGCCCAAAATCCCTGGACTTTGAATTTTCCCCCACTCGCTCTCCCGCTTTTCCTTTCATGTTACTTCCCCCCCCCCCCCACACACACGTTTTTATCCTTTTTTTTCTCTCTCTTTCGTTTCTTATTCGTGTTGTTTTTCCCTTCTTTGATTTGTTTCTTTCCTTGTTTCACAGTGTTCTTTGCTTTTTGTGTTATCGTCGATTTTATGTTTTCTTTGATATTCTGTCTATGCTTGTCGTTATGAGTTATTATACTGTATCGTGTAATGATATTTATGATTATTTATATATATATATATATAAACTATATATATGTATATGTACACACATAGACACACACACATGAATATATATATATACATATATATATATGTATATATATATATATATATATATATATATATATATATATATATATATTTTTTTTTTTTTTTTTTTTTTTTTGTTTAACAGCCATTCATTCCACTGCAGGACACAGGCCTCTCTCAATTCACTATTGAGAGGTTATTTAGCAGTACCACACTTGCCTTATCGGATGCCCTACACATGTGCCACGGCGGCGACTTCACCTACGACACCTGCGTCAGTCTCAAGGCGATATGTCGTTTTCTCGCCGTGAGATCGGACTCGAGTCAGCAGTCAGAGCACAGGCATTTTTACAACTGCCGCGGCGAGGAACCGACCTAGGGAAAATGAGAGTCCAGTGCTCTAACCACTGGATCATCAACCACTGGGTGTGTGTGTGTGTGTGTGTGTGTATGTGTGTACACACACACATACATACATACATATATATATATAAATGTATATATATGCATATAAATAAATAGATAAATAAATAAATATATATATAAATATATATATATATATATATATATATATATATATATATATATATATATATATATATAGTTTCAGTAAAAAGCACAGAAGCTAAAGACATCTCCTAACATACTCGAACACTAGTAAAAAGAAATACGGAAGAGAGGGAAAGGACTGAAGAATTGTATCATAAAATTCAATCTTCTGAAGTGACCCCACGTCCCTCCTATTCTTCTCGAACGTCCTGCCGGAGTAACCCTTAGACCCGCCCCTACCCCCATCTCCCTGACCTCCCCCTTACCCCCTGAAACACCCCTCCCCACACCCTACCCCATCCCTACCCTTAACCACACAAGCTCTCCCTACCCACCCCCTCTGCCCCCCGCCCCTCTGAACCCGGCCTAGCGCTTACCCCAACCCCTCCCCTCTCCCTAAACTCGGCTATGCCTTTACCTTAACCCCCTACCCCCACCCCAACCCTCGTAAATCCGGCTCACCTCCATTTCCAGACCTCTAACTCCCTCACCTTGTAACCCCCTTCCCCCACTTCCCTCCTCCTCCCTCCCACAAGCCCTCTTCCTCCCTCCCACTCGCCCCTCCTCCTCCTTCCCACTCGCCCCTTCCCCTTCCCACTCACCCCTCTCCCCTCCCACTCGTCCCTCCCCCTCCCCTATCCCACTCGCCCCTCCTCCTCACTCCCACTCGCCCCTCTTCCTCCCTCCCACTCACCCCTCTCCCCTCCCACTCGTCCCTCCCCTTCCCCTTCCCCCTCGTCCCTCCCCCTCCTCCCTCCCACTCGCCCCTTCCCCCTCACCCTCTTCCTCCCTCCCACTCGCCCCTCCTCCTCCCTCCCACTCGCCCCCTCCCCTTCCCACTCGTCCCTCCCCCTCCCCTATCCTACACGCCCCTCCTCCTCACTCCCACTTGCCCCTTCCCCTTCCCACTCACCCCTCTCCCCTCCCACTCGTCCCTCCCCTTCCCCTTCCCACTCGTCCCTCCCCCTCCTCCCTCCCACTCGCCCCTTCCCACTCACCCTCTTCCTCCCTCCCACTCGCCCCCTCCCCTTCCCACTCGTCCCTCCCCCTCCCCTATCCCACACGCCCCTCCTCCTCACTCCCACTCGCCCCTTCCCCTTCCCACTCACCCCTCTCCCCTCCCACTCGTCCCTCCCCTTCCCCTTCCCACTCGCCCCTCCTCCTCACTCCCACTCGCCCCTCTTCCTCCCTCCCACTCACCCCTCTCCCCTCCCACTCGTCCCTCCCCCTCCTCCCTCCCACTCGCCCCTTCCCACTCACCCTCTTCCTCCCTCCCACTCGCCCCTCCTCCTCCCTCCCACTCGCCCCCTCCCCTTCCCACTCGTCCCTCCCCCTCCCCTATCCCACACGCCCCTCCTCCTCACTCCCACTTGCCCCTTCCCCTTCCCACTCACCCCTCTCCCCTCCCACTCGTCCCTCCCCTTCCCCTTCCCACTCGTCCCTCCCCCTCCTCCCTCCCACTCGCCCCTTCCCACTCACCCTCTTCCTCCCTCCCACTCGCCCCTCCTCCTCCCTCCCACTCGCCCCCTCCCCTTCCCACTCGTCCCTCCCCCTCCCCTATCCCACACGCCCCTCCTCCTCACTCCCACTCGCCCCTTCCCCTTCCCACTCACCCCTCTCCCCTCCCACTCGTCCCTCCCCTTCCCCTTCCCACTCGTCCCTCCCCCTCCTCCCTCCCACTCGCCCCTTACCACTCACCCTCTTCCTCCCTCCCACTCGCCCCTCCTCCTCCCTCCCACTCGCCCCCTCCCCTTCCCACTCGTCCCTCCCCCTCCCCTATCCCACTCGCCCCTCCTCCTCCCTCCCACTCGCCCCTTCCCCTATCCCACTCGCCCCTCCTCCTCCCTCCCACTTGCCCCTTCTTCCAGTCGCCGCTTCCCTTCCCACTCGTCCCCCCCCCACTCTTCCCTCCCCCTCCCCCCCTCTTCCTTAGACGTCTCCAAGAACTCTTTCTTTCCTTCCGCGACTTGTCTCCATGAATCTCCCTTCCCTCGTGCCTTCTTATGTTGTTTCTGGAGAGATCCTTCGATGCTGATATTTCTTCGTAAATTTCGGAGATGCTTCACCTTTCCCTCTCCCCCTCCCCCCATTCCCTCTCCCTTCCCTTCTCGTCTCTAAATCTCCCGTTCCCTCCCTTTCCCCTCAGATCTATAGTCTACGGTCCCTCATTTCATCAACTACTCAGCACTCTTTCCCCTCCTCTTTCCTCCCTCTCCCCTTATTCCCCCTAGCCATATATCTCTCCCTTTAGTCTTCTAGCTTTCGTCCCCTCCTCCCCATCCCTCTTCCATTAGTTTCCCAGGCCCATTCTTCTCCCCTGAATCCCCTTATTTAACCCCCAGTGAATCTCTCTTTCGCTCACCCTCCTCCCCACCTCCGTCTCCCCTCAAATCACCTCCTTCCCCTTCCTTTCCCCTTTAACTTCCTCGTATCCTTACTCTCCCTTCTCCATCCCCGCTCCTCCCTCTCCCTTAACCCCACAGGTACCCTCCCTCTCTTCTTTTTCCTCGCTGACCCCTTCTCTACCGCTCCCTACATCCTCCCAGCCCTCTCCTCCCCTCCCCCTCCCCTCTCCTCACTCTTCCATCACCTCCACTCACCCCCCTCCCCATAGCCTCTTCTTCCATCACCTCCCTCCTCCCCTGCCCTTAACCCCACAGGTACCTTCCCTCTCTTCTTTTACCTCCCTAACCCCTTCCCTCCCCCTCCCCACATCCTCCCAGCCCTCTCCTCCCTGCCTCCCCTCCCCTCTCCCCCCTCCCCCCTCCCCATACCCTCCCAGCCCTCTCCTCCATCATCCCTTCCCCCTCCCTCCCCCTTCCAGCAACTCTTGATGGTCTAAACCGATTAACGTCCAACTTAGTGGCGCACTCGGGCCGACCGGAAGTCAGTTCACGACTTTTTGGACAACGAAGACCGTCTTTTCTCTCGATTTGAAATGCCTTATTATCATTTCCATCATTGTGTTTTTCATTATTATTACTGTCGTCATTATTTTCATTATTGTTATTATTTTTGTTATTATTATTATCGTTATCGTCATTACTACTACTGCTACTATCATTATCATCATTATCATTTTATTATTATTATCTTCATTATTGTTACTATTATTACCCCTATCATTATTATTATCTTTATCATTATCATCGTCATCATTATTACTATCATTATCATCGTCTTCATAATTATCAACGCTATCATTATTCATTATCAACATCATTACTATTATCATTTTCATCATTGTTATCATTACTTATAGCTTATTATCATTGTTATCAGTATCATTATCATTATCTTTTATTATCATCCTATGATAATAATTGATATATTTCTTATCATGAGCAGGATACTTCTAAGTAGGATTGCATAAAAAGTTAGTAGAGCATTGTGATGAAAATTCATGTAGGGGCAGGTTATAGCACAGTGACCAGTTGGATTTTGATATTGATCCTCTCGCTAGATGGGACTATTTTCTAAAGGACTTCTAGCTTCTCTTTAGACTCCAGCTTGTGCACAGTCCATGCCAAGAGAGCGAATAACATGCCATAGGATGACCGACTTAGTCATCGTGTTCAAGAATTTAGGGGTAAGTTAATCTGTGTTTATAAGGCATGGGTAGCCCTGTTTTTCAACTATGACTTATGTATAGGTAGTGGCTCTGAGAACCATATGTTGTACCTTGCCTGTTGTATTGTGGGTTGTAATAGGTAAGACATTGTGGTCGTATGTTGGCTCAAAGAATTCTTAACACAGACATATGCTTACTTGCCCCATATAGTTTGTCTCCCTGGGTGCTAGTTCGCTATTTCTGTACAACCTTTGGTGATAGAAAGATACATGTATTACGTCTATATTGTAGAACTTGTGGTGCACGTTAATTAACCAGAATGTAACTGGGTTTATATTATCTGTACATAATAAGTCAGTGTGCAATAGAATGGTCCTATAAACGACAGGATTTGTTGATTAATCAAGGATAAGTGCTTGTTATCAATTTGTAAAGCCGCCAATTATAAATGTATCTCTTGTTGGTGTCTTCCAGGTTCAAAATCATTACATTCAGATGGAACAACAGAGTACAACATCACATTAAAGAAGTTCAAATACCTGTTGAATGCAGCATGTGACCAGTAAAAGGATTAGAATAAAGCAAGGGCGAAAGGGGGACATTGCTAACCTGAGATCACTTTAAAACTTGTCGGATGGTTGCCTTCGTTATAAAATGTTGTTAGTGGTAAGATTGAACCATTTAAGTGGAAGTTAAACCAACAGTCTCAAGCTCTCAGAGATCAGGGATAGAGATAAGAGTCTGGCCGAAAGCTGCGTGTCATCAACGTGCTGGTAAATTCGCACAGAGTAGTATTCGCGAAAACACCCAAGTAACCATGCTAGATTCTGTTCCAGAAACGTGGCGGAAGTTCATTTCATCACCGAAGACCATGCAAGCACAGTAAATATTAGCTTCTATGCTGACTTCACCATCTGATATTACGATTCATCAAAGACCGTTCTCCTTGCCAGTAGTGAGGAGGTACCGTCTCATTAAGGGAAACGTTCAATAAAGAAATGGTCACAACATTCATTTTTTTATTAACTTTACTGTACTCAGGTAGGAAGGAGGAATTCCTGTCACGACACGCCAATAAACGGACTGTTCCGGATGACGATATAAGTGATAAACATAGAGAAAGGGACTGCACTTTGAATAATACACCTGTGGATAATAATGTACACATAGAAATGGCATCAAAGGTTACAATGGAATATATTCTTCTACACGTCACTATACTGACTGGGAAAAAGGCCGGTTCACAATGTCACTAGAGATGGTAAGAATCTCTCATTCACAGAAGTCCACGCTAACGTGTGTTCGGAGGCAGGAGATGTTTTATCAAGCTGATGTTTATCCCTCGCTTGGTTGGTTGTCACATGAATTCTTGTATTTCCGGTGCTGGCCAATAGACTACTTTCCAAACACTTGCAAATGAGAACCCTGTCCTTCAGGCTTGTGCTAACGTATTCGCATCCCAAATCAGACCAGAAAGGCGATCCAGAACATTGAGGAGCAAAGGACTGTCATTTTTTGAAGTGGGAGCCAGTACACACATTTCATTGCGACAGCAAGACATAACATCTAATGCAAGGAGTCTGTGCTTTCGTCTTTTGTAATACCAAGACGTCTTTCTGCAACTGAATCTGAGACCCGAATTTCACCGTTTTACTACTAAGTATTATCCGGATGGGAAAGGAGGGTAAGGATGCCACAGACTGAGGCTAGAATTTTCGGGAAAGAAGCTACCACAAACAGTTTGTTTATCGGCTGTTCATTGTGACTGTTCCAATGTCTGCCTAATACACCGCTGTTCGTATAGATAACGTGGACTATCATGTACTGTCTATCATTATTATCATTTTCATTTTAGCCATATCAGCTTTTTATGTCTGTGAGCCATCTCCGCATATTATCTCTTTTATCCATATCTGCTTCAGGAAATATCATTCAGAGGAACTGGAAGAAGATGGCGAATAGTGACTACCTGAATCCAGAAAAAGTTGATCATACGTGTGCTGTGTGGTGCTGCGGTAGCGATCTCGTCTAGCAATCTCGCTGACCCTGCGTTCGAATCCCTCGCCGCCAGTGGATGGTAACCCCGGCCATTCCTTGCACACAGGGGATAACTTAGAAGCAAAATGAAACAGTATGTCACACCAAGAATATCCATTGTAACAAATGGAATCAAGATAAGATTAATCAAATGAATTAATTAATTTGGTATTGTTTTAAAGTTCATGGAATATTACATATTATACATTCTCCTGATTTACTTTGATTACAGTTGAATCAGCCAGTAGATGATTAACTGTCAATTTCGCTAATTCAGTCAGATTTCCGAATACAAAATCCAGGATAAGGCACAGAATCGCCTTTACGCATTGCATTATAATTGACGTTGTTCACTGAGGTTTAAGTTTACCCAAATTTTCTGTACGCTAATTTGCATACTCCGATAGTATAAAAATTAATTAAAAAGCCTTTCATATACTTGGGGTAGGGGGGGAGGGGGTGGTATTCAGCCATGCATTGACAAGTCTGTTTTTGATGATTTCTCACAAGGAAATGTAATATATGTTTTGCTATATTCTCTGTTGTGTTCGTTCAACCCTAGGTGTAAGATACTCAAAAATGTTTATTAATATTATCCGATCTTACTGTAATATACTATTTTGTAACTTAAAATGTTATACATGTAACGGATGAAAACAAATTAAATAAATATAACAATACATGACCGTATTGTTATATTTATTACCACATATATCTTAAAAGAAGAAATACATACAATGTTGATTAAAAGAATATGGAATGGTAGTACGAAAATCATATTGCGAATTAAATTCCGAGTAATTGAAGTAAAAACATAATTTCCATAATAAGAATAAAAGAATAGACGAATAAATAAGAGAGAGAGAGAGAAAAAAAAAAAAATCCTAAAAATGCGCACGACAAGAACAGTTGAAACGCTCTAGCTAATTGTACTTTTCCCGAGGCGTTCATCCTTCCCTACAGTGAGATCCTTCGCCATCTGGCAGAACTGAACG
>NC_061858.1:26189485-26194485 GCF_019202785.1 Penaeus chinensis
AAGAAGAAGAAGAAAAAGAAGAAGAAAAGAAGAAGAAGAAGAAGAAGAAGAAGGAAAGAATAATAATAATAAGAAAATAATGATAACAAGAAAAATCAAAGGAAAAAGAAAAAACAAGAACAAATAAAGAAAGAGAATAAGAAGAATAAGAATAAGGAAAAAATAAACAACGAGAAACCAGTCGACCTGCAAAGGAAGTGTTCCTCGGGGTCCTCCGGGGGGGGGGGGGGGGGGGGGGCGGGGCGAGGGGGCCAACTATCCCTGGTTTCCTTATTCCTCAAAATTAACGGCGACAGAGAGTACTTTGTTGACCTTATCTTGTGTTTATTTTGGCTCTTTGCAACGCTGACTCGGTCCTGTTTGTTGCGTTCTCTGCGGTGGTCGTGCGATTTCCTGGGTTATTTTTTTATTTACTTTATTGTTCAGTGTGTGTGTTTTTGTTTTTGTAATTACTGCCAGATCTGTTTCGTTGTTTTCTTGTTTTTTGTTTTTCTTTTCTCTTTTTTTTTTTTTTTTATCTCTTTCTCTCTTTCTTTCTATCTTGGTCTCTCTATCGGTCTCTCTTTCTCTCTCTCTCTCTCTCTCTCTCTCTCTCTCTCTCTCTCTCTCTCTCTCTCTCTCCTTCTCTCTCTCTCTCTGTCTCTCTCTCTCTCTCTCTCTCTCTCTCTCTCTCTCTCTCTCTCTCTCTCTCCTTCTCTCTCTCTCTCTGTCTCTCTCTCTCTCTCTCTCTCTCTCTCTCTCTCTCTCTCTCTCTCTCTCTCTCTCCTTCTCTCTCTCTCTCTCTCTCTCTCTCTCTCTCTCTCTCTCTCTCTCTCTCTCTCTCTCTCTCTCTCTCTCTCTCTCTCTCTCTCTCTCTCTCTCTCCTTCTCTCTCTGGCTGATCTTCCGCCCGGTGAACACTCCGTCGCAACCTGGTCCACACCAGGCCTCCCTCTACCTAGAAGGTGGGCACCTATGCTGTTCCTTGTACCTCCTGTGATAAGCAATACTTCGGCGAGACGGGCGCCAGTCTCACTAAACGGCTATCTCAACATAAGTACGCTATATCCAGGGGACACAACGACAACGCCTTCTTTTGCCATCGGTGGGACACAGGCCATCAGATGGACTGGTCAGCGGCGCGAATTGTATTTCCTTCCGCTGACGTCCACGCCCGCAGACTGGTGGAATCCTCCTTAAGAAAGCTGCTGCCTAATTTCAACTTGAACAGCTACTTTTCTCTTGCCGTTAGTCTCCTCGCTTCCCACATCCTCCGCCTTCCCCCTTATATCGGCCACCCTGCGCATAGTCCGCCCGACCTGGTCTGACCTCCCTTCGCTTCCGTTCGTCTGTTCTCATCTGCCCCGTGTTACCGTGTTGCCTCTCCTCTCTCTCTTTTATACCCCCTCCTCTCCTTTCCTCTTCAGACCTTAAGGTGGAATCCAGGTGGATTTCGAAACTGTAGTCTCATTTTCAATAAATCTAGTTTTGCATTATTGATTTTCTACCATAGTATCAACACGGAAGAGCGTTTTTACCATTCATGTATGTATCTATATCTGCGTGTGCAAGTATATAACCGTGCGTAAATATTTTCGTATACATTACTATGCTTATCATCGTGAAGACACTCTGTATCTCAGAACTCGCCGCCTTCATTTGGAAAGTCTACGACAAAGGCGTTAATTTACAACTAAAAGCGCCTTGGTGAGTCCTGACGAAGTTCTCGCCACCGCTCTCGCTAATGTAATAACACCAAGTTATTCATCACAACACCAGATAAGCAACAACGCGATCATAACTTCCTCCTTGTTGATTAATCATCCAGATTGCGAGTAAGAAATGCTGCGTTTTGCTCTCCAATACTGACATGGAAGCGCGAAAAAGGGAATAAGGAAAAACAACGTCTAGACATAATAAACGGGTCTCTGCAGGGAGGTGTTTGTCAGGATAAAAGAACGGTCGAGAGAACGCCTGGCTCTTTTCTTGTGCTTTCCACGCCCTTGTAGATGGCTGTCAACACTGTATCTAGGATGTATCTATCTATTAATCTATTGATCTATCTCTGTCTATATATTGTACACACACACACACACACACACACAAACATATATATATATATATATATATATATATATATATATATATATATATATACATATATATATATATATATATATATATATATATATATATATATATATATATATATATATATATATATATGCATGTATTTATGTATGCATTTATGTATGTATGCATATATATATATATATATATATATATATATATGTGTATATATATATGTATATATATATATATATATATATATATATTTATTTATTTACACACACACACACACACACATATATATATATATATATTTGTTCTCAACATTATTCATACCCTTAATTTTTGACATATTTTATTTTTGTGATGAAATGAAAGCATTTTGTCAAGTTTGTTTATGATTTATGTGTGACCAACAGGTGAAAGAATAGCAACAATAGACAAATTAAGAAATATTCAGTTTCAAGGGTATTTTATTCACGGTTCTTTTATAAAAGTCATGTTAAAAGTTATTCATACCCTAGGTTTACAGTGTCCATTGTCTTTCTTCAATAGTCAAAAGCATATCCTTTGTTCTTTATGACTGCTTTTAGTCGATTCTTATAGGTGTCCACAAGCTTACTACACGTTTCCTGTGGGATTTTGGCCCATTCTTCCTTGGCAAAAGACTCAAGCTGGGTCAGGTTTCCATGGACCCTGACGAGGTTCCCTGTGCCGTGGGAAGAGAAGCATCCCCATAGCATGATGTTTCCACCACCGTACTTGGCGGTTGGCACCGTGTTCTTTGGATTGTATGCTTCTCCTTTCTTCCTCCATACGTATTCAGCATCCATGTGGCCAAACAACTACAACTTCGTCTCATCAGACCACAGGATGGATGACCAGAAGCTGGAATCTTGCTGTATATGGCCTCTAGCAAAGGCAAGGCGAGTCTTCAGATTCTTCTTCTTGAGCAGCGGTGTCTTTCGAGGTCTGCGTCCATGGAGACCTCTGTGCAAAACTCGCTCGATGGTGGACCGCGACACCTTCGTCCCTGCCTGGTCAAGTTCTTTACGAAGGGCCTTGGTTGTGGTCCGGGGATTGTTGGTGACCTCTCGGCAGATTTTCTTCGCAAGTTTGGCGGACACCTTACGCTTCCTGCCACGCCCACTGAGGTTTTAACAGTGTTGAATCGCCTGTACTTATTAACCCATTCGCCCCGGATTTATGTTCTGTCCCCTGTAGTTTTTGGTGAATTTTGTCACATACAGATGGCTCCACATGTGCTCAGCCGGCAGGAAGTCTATCAGTAGGCCCTAATTACCGATCCTGATTTCCCCATTGCCTTAAATTGGCGGGAAAATTAATACCATTGCTATCGATACTGTTATTATTGTTACTGATGTTATGATTATTAATTTGTCATTAAAATATTTTAGACAATGCAATGATACAAAAGACCCTTTCTTAAAGTGAAAGAAAAGGGTAAACAGATGAGATAGGTAGTTTCTAATAACTGGCTATTTGGTGATTAAGAACTTGTAGAGCCATCTATGTGTAAACGCAATAAATAAACGTGTATCACAGTGGGCATGGTATGGATTCTTACCACATGGGGCGAATGGGTCAATTACACTCTGGACGGTTGCCACAGGAACACCGTACTGCTTAGCAATGGCCTTGTAACCCCTTCCCTCACTGCGGGCTCGCACAAGACGTTGTCGTAGGTCTTCACTGAGTTTTTTTTCTCTTCCTCATGATGATCTATTTATACTCTTCTGGAAAGCACTAATTCCATTATATTTTCATCAGAAAAGGTATTCATTCAATTGAAACCTCTTGAAATAAGTACAGGACAAAGATAACAAGGGTTAGCACACTCACAGGAAGGGAAAAGAATGGGGTCGTTCATAGAAGTACATTTTTGTTTAGGTACTGGCAGGGGTATGAATAATTCTGAACATGTGCAAAACATAACTTTGGCTCCTATCTATTATTATACAAATGAGGTTTTGCCAACTCACATGTGGATTTATGTGCAATAACAAGAAGACAAAAGATACACAGGAAGTACCATCATAATACCTTTCAGAAATGAATATATATATATTAATATATATATATATTAATATATATATATATATATATATATATATATATATATATATATATATATAGATACATACATATACACACACACACACACATATGTGCACACACACACACACACACACACACACACACACACACACACACACACACACACACATATATATATATATATATATATATATATATATATATATATATATATATATGTATATTTATAAATACATACATTTATATATATACATATATATATATATACATATATATATATATATATATATACACACACACATACATATATATATATATATATATATATATATATATATATATATATATATACATATATATATGTTTTTTTTGTTTGTTTTTTTCAACAGCCATTCATTCCACTTCAGTGTCATCCTTGCCTGATTGGATGTCCTTCCTAATCAACCGCGGTTCGGCGCGCTAACACTTGTGCCACGGCGGCGACTTCCCCTTCGACGCCTGCGTTTGACTTCTTAAGGCGATATGTCGTTTTCTCGGGCTCGAGCCAACAGTCAGAGCGCAGGGTCGGAATATAGATAGATAGAGAGATAGATAGATAGATAGGATAGATAGATAGATAGATAGATAGATGGATAGATAGATAGATAGATAGATAGACATCCATATATGTATGTGTGTTGTGATGCCTGTGTCTGTTTGTTTATGTGGACGCATACGTGGATTTGTATTGGTGAGCGGCCGTGCGTGTGTGCCCACGTGCGGCGCCCACAGTCGGCGCGCGGGCAGGGCGCGGGCGAGGGCGGCGTGCGTGCGAGGGGCGGTCGCGGGCGGGCCGGGCGAGCAGGTGAGCGGGAAGCATCGTACAGCGTGGCC
>NC_061858.1:26204485-26211985 GCF_019202785.1 Penaeus chinensis
ACACACACACACACACACACACACACACACACACACAAACGCATACAGACACACATTCAAATATAAATATATATATATATAGATAGATAGATAGATCGATAGATGAATAGATAGATAGAGTCAGGGAAACAATTAGACATAAAGAGACACACAAGCAAACAGACAAAGACAAGAGGAGACCGACAAATAGACAGACCAGCCCAAGAGTGCGGGCGTAACCCCACTCTCATGCCTCCCCCCTCTCGCTCTCATGCACCCCTCTTGCCCTCACGCCTCCCCCCTCCCCCTCTCCGCCGGGAAATATCACGAGCTCAACAGCCACATTGTCGTGAGGCCGATTTTAATATGCTGAAAGAGAATCTGCACGCCTGCTGCCCTGTGATTGCGGCAATGACCTCGGGAGCACAACAAGAGAGGCGCTTTGGCAAAGGCATATTTTTGTTGTTTGAATTGACTAATTGATGTTTAGCCCCGGCCGTTGTAATTGGCGTATGGGAATGGGTGCGCGGGCGGCGGAGCGGGATTTAGAAAAGGGTTCGAAAATGGCTCAAAGGCTGAACGAAGGTCTTGTTAAGCGTGAGTGTCAGAGAGCGGAGAGAGACTCGCGAGGCCGATGACAAGACCTTGTCTGAAAGCTGAGAAGACATAAAACACATGAATAAATATGTATATGTACTTTTTTCATGTTTTTTTTCGTGGTTACTTCTGATTTTTTTTTTTTAAGTTCTGGTGTTATTTAGAAGAACAGCCCACCTTGGCATTAGCAAGTCGTCACGAGCTCCACATGCTTTTATTATTTTACGTTTCCCAGACGCCATAAAACTTCTTCACGCCTCCTGAATGGGCCTAACCTCTCGACGGGAGTCAGGGGTGCTGCCTCCTCTCTCGTGTCTTCCTCCACCCTCTCCCCCTCTCTCTTGACCTGTTCCCTCGCTCTCCCCTCTCTTTGTCCTGTCCCCTTGCCCTCTTCTCTCCCTCGACCTCCCATCTCTCTCGACCTGTCCCTTCACTCTCCCCTGTCCCTCCGCCTGTTCCCTTTCTCTCGGCCTGTGCCATCACCCTCCCTCTCTCCCTCGACCTGTCTCCTCGCCCTCCCAGCGCTCTCGACCTGTACCCTCTCCCTCACCTCCACTTCGCTCTCCCTCACGTCGCCAAACCCCAAGGTAACAACTAAGGACTTCGGCAAACATGTGAAGTCTCGTAAGCTGGTGGAGGGTCCGAGTAACAGTGCGCCGAACAGCTGCTGTTATGGCGGACGCACACCGCCCCTTCGCCCCCTAGCCACATACGCCAGACCTTTTAAAAACAACTAAAAAAAAAACAAAAAAAACACACACAGCCTCTCCTGTTTGCTTTTTGTTTCGCTGATTTCAAAGCTAAGATTTACCTGTTGGTTTGTGGTGTTTGCGCCCCATGTGATGAAGCGCTGTTGGTGCCCGGACTGTCATTTATAGATATTTCTCGTCAAGTCAGTCATTCAGTGTGTCTGTCTTCGTCTGTCCGTATGTCTCTGTTTCTGTCTTTTCCTTTCTTCCTTTCTCCCTCTGTTTCGTAACCTCTCTCTCTTTCTCAATTTCTTTCTGTCTGTTAGCCTGTCTGTCTGTCTGTCTGTCTACCCCCCCCTCTCTCTCTCTCGCCCTGTCTGTTTGCCTATCTGCCTTTCTCTCTCTCCCTCCCTCCCTCTCTCCCTCCCTCTCTCTCTTTCTCTCTCTCTTTCTCCCATCCTCTCTCTCTCTCTCTCTCTTTCTCCCATCCTCTCTCTCTCTCTCTCTCATCTTTACGTTATTCAGACTCCGTAAAAGGCATGCAAACCTTTTGAATTCATATGCAGCGACATTTTCTTAAAACGAGTAATTACTTTCTCAGAAACTAAAAACCTTATGTAAAGCTAGCAAGAGTGGAGCGTTTCAAAGGGCTGTGATGCAGAATCTCCAAATATGTCCGTAAATAGAAGTATATCTATTGCAAATGGCTAAGGCCTTATCACGAGGGACCTGCTGATCTCAATGGATTTTTGTATTTATTATTTTTTTACAAGTTCAGAACTGGAGCGGATATAAAGGAACGAACAATTTCCGTAAAATAGGGATGTGAAAATGATAGTGATGTATAGTGAAAATAAAAGCTGACAGCGTTATAGATGATAGTTATGAATGTAAGGAAATATAAGTGTAACAATATGTAATATAATTACATGGTAATATCATCTGGTTATATTGCCTTCTGCAAGGAAACGTTCCTTTGCCATAAACTCATAGCTGATATGGGTGATAATGACATCCATACACTTTGATCATAAAAGCAATCTCTATATTGGCAGTTGTGATGACCGTATATATAATACTAAGCAATGTAATGATGATCTGAAAAAAAAGAAAACATTGATTTTGCACTAGAGCTCTGTATTTAGACACTGGAACAAATTGTGCATGTATGTTTCATATTTTGCAAAACATTTCCTTGCCTTGTGATCATAGTTCTTCTAGTTTAT
The DNA here is from genome assembly GCF_019202785.1 of Penaeus chinensis. Taxonomy (NCBI): domain Eukaryota; kingdom Metazoa; phylum Arthropoda; class Malacostraca; order Decapoda; family Penaeidae; genus Penaeus; species Penaeus chinensis. The sequence continues at coordinate 26,206,977 of NC_061858.1, forward strand.
GATAAAACTTCACAAAGGCGGCAATAGCGGAACGTAATAACGCTTCGTAGTAAAGGATTCTTTATGAATGAAAGGCTACAGACTCAGTTTATAGTGTAGACGTTTCTGTCTGTGTGTAGATACAAATTTTAGATACGTGTGTTTGCCTGTTTGTCTAGGTGTACGCGTGTCTATTCGTATACATGCATACTATTTTCATTATGTGTCAGAATACAGTTCTTCGGCGTCTTGTTCAACGTGATGCGAAATATGATTATCTATTTATCTATCAAAGCTGTGATTTTGCGTGTGAAGTATGTAGTTTTGTTTGTACAGCTTCGGTTTACAGTTATCAGTCACCTTATGGTAGTTTAGATGATAAGCTTCATTTCAATTTAAGTCTAAAACTGATTTAATGTTAGTATGGATCAGCTTGAGCTCGATTTAATCAGTCTAGTGTTAGTTGGAATAGTTAGACAGCTTAATTTCAAAAGGACTTGTCAAATGAAGGTTTATCTTGTTTGATATTATTATACTGTAATTCAGTGTTGTCTGAGGGAGATTAGTTTACAAAAGCACAAAAGAAAACCAATGTAAACTAAGTGTATTCTTAAGAGCACTACAGTACAGGTAGTTTTGGGATATTATGGTCAGTAGAAATATGATTTAAAATATTTCAGGGGAGGATTGAAGTATTTAAGGATCTGTGAAGATACTGAAGGAAATAAGTCCTAGATTGTAAGCAAGAAAAATAATCTTAATTACCTTAATCAGAGCTTAAGAAAGTGAATTTTAGTTTGAAATAAATAGTACAGGAGGATTTGGAAGTTGCAAACTTATACACTATCCATGCATGCATACATACATACATACATATGTATCTATATCCATATGTATGCATGTATACACATACACACACACACACACACACACACACACACACACACACAGACGCACACACACACACACACACACACACACACACACACACACACACACACACACACACAGACGCACACACACACACACACACATATATATGTATATATATATGTATATATCTATATCTATATCTATATCTATATCTATATATATATATATATATATATATATATATATATATATATACATATACATACATATATACAAGAGAGAGGGAGTGAAAAATAAAACGAAAGAGAGAAAGAAAGAAAAAATCCGAGGGCAGTGGGCGAGGGCCAATCTATGCGTTGTGTACAACTGCCACGGTGCCCGATAAGAGCGATAAGGGGAGGTCTAATAAAATGATTATGGAGGCTTATAAAACACGGAGAGCGATCAATGTCCTTTTTGCCAGGGGCGGGCCTGGGGGCGGGCCAGGGGGCGGACCAGGGGGCGGGCCAGGGGGCTGGCCTGGGGGCGGGCCAGGGGGCGGGCCAGGGGGCGGGCCAGGGGGCGGGAAGCAAAGGGCACGTGTCTCCTGCAGGTAGGGGTGATGGAGTGAGGGGGGAGGGGGTGATGGAGTGAGGGGGAGGGGGTGATGGAGTGAGGGGGGAAGGGGTGATGGAGTGAGGGGAGGGGGTGATGGAGTGAGGGGGGAGGGGCTGATGGAGTGAGGGGGTGATGGAGTGAGGGGAGGGGGGTGATGGAGAGAGGGGGGGAGGGGGTGATGGAGTGAGGGGGGAGGGGGTGATGGAGTGAGGGGGGGAGGGGATAATGGAGTGAGGGGGGGAGGGGGTGATGGAGTGAGGGGGTAGGGGGTGATGGAGTGAGGGGGGAAGGGGTGATGGAGTGAGGGGGGAGGGGGTGATGGAGTGAGGGGGAAGGGGTGATGGAGTGAGGGGGGAAGGGGTGATGGAGTGGGGGGAGGGGGTGATGGAGTGAGGGGGGAGGGGCTGATGGAGTGAGGGGGTGATGGAGTGAGGGGAGGGGGTGATGGAGAGAGGGGGGAGGGGGTGATGGAGTGAGGGGGGGAGGGGGTGATGGAGTGAGGGGGGAGGGTGATGGAGGGAGGGGGGAGGGGGTGATGGAGTGAGGGGGAGGGGGGTGATGGAGTGAGGGGGGAAGGGGTGATGGAGTGAGGGGGGAGGGGGTGTTGGAGTGGAGGGGGTGATGGGAGTGAGGGGTAGGGGGTGATGGAGGAGGGGGGAGGGGTGATGGAGTGAGGGGGGAGGGGGTGATGGAGTGAGGGGGGAGGGGTGATGGAGTGAGGGGAGGGTGAGGAGTGAAGGGGAGGGGGTGATGGAGTGAGGGGGGAGGGGTGATGGAGTGAGGGGGAGGGGGTGATGGAGGAAGGGGTAGGGGGTGTGGAGGAGGGGGAGGGGGGGTGGAGTGAGGGGGAGGGGGTGATGGAGGGAGGGGGTGATGGAGGGGGGGAGGGGTGTGGTGGAGTGAGGGGGAGGGGTGATGGAGTGAGGGGGAGGTGGGGTGATGGAGGAGGTGGGTAGGGTGATGGAGTGAGGGGAGGGGTGATAGTGAGGGGGAGGGATGAGGAGGGGGGGGGGTGATGGAGTGAGGGGGAGGGGGTGATAGTGAGAAAGGTGAAGGGGAGTTTTGATGATGGTGATGGTGGCGAAGGTGATGAAGATGGTGATGGTGAAGGTGGGGGTCTGATGGTGATGGTGAACGTAATGTCGGAGAGAGTGATGAAGATGATGAACGTGAAGATTAAGATAAGAGGATGTTAAAAAAATGATCACGCAAGATACAACAATGATAAGAACTGATAAACTAATTAAATAAACAGTAAGTACCAACTAAAAAAAAAAAAAAAAAAAAATCATCTATGAACGAAGAAGAAAAACGAAAATAAGGAAACAAGTGAAAAAAAGAAAACAGGGAAAAAAGTGAAAAAAACAGAAAATAAGGAAAATGGTAAAATAAGTCCTTAAAAATAAAAATAAAAAAACGAAAATATAGGAGACGTATCTTTGAACAGTTACCGAGAGATGAAAGGGTTACATTAATTACAGCCAATATCTTGAAGCCGCACGGGGAAATGGAGGGGGGGGGGGGGGGGGGGAGGAGAGAAGGTGAGAGGGAAGAGAGGGAAGGAAGGGAGAGGGACAGGGAAATGGAGAGGAGTAAGGGAGGGAGAGGGAGAGATGAAGAAAGAGGGAAATGGTAGTGAGAGGAAGACACACACACGCACACACACACATACACACACACACACACACACACATACACACACACACACACACACACACACACACACACACACACACATATATATATAGATTTAGAGAAAGTGAAGGAGAAAGGGAGAGATAGAAAGAGAAAAAGAGGAGGGAAGTGAGGGAGAAAGAAAAAAGGAAAATTAAATGATAGGATTAGTCTAATAGTAAAGTTTATTTCATTTGTTACCGCGACTATTCTGCGCAAATCTATTTAAACCCAAAGTCGAGGTGAATATATATCTTTCAAGTTAATTAAAGTAAAGAGAACAGGAAAGGGATCAAGGAATAAAGAGCGAGAGAGAAAGAAAAGGAGAGATAAAGGCATAAATAGGTAGATGACAAGATAGACAAATATATATCAAAAGAAGAAAACATGGTAGATATGAATGTTCATATAAATATCTGTGCAGTAAAAGATATCATTCAATTGCTTATCGTAACCTTTAATTCATTTGTTAAGAGAACAATTCTTCATTATCAACAAATATCTCTTTTTTTTATTATTATTATTTTTTTACATTTTTTTACCCTTTCCCATAAAAAAGAAAAGAAAAGAAAGAAAGAAAGAGAGAATGAGAAAAAAAGTTTATATACTACATGGCCTCGCACGCTATCGTTTCCGTAGTTTTACCCGATATTAAGTTTATTTATTCATAATATCGTATTTACATACGCACAGAACATAAGTACATCTGTATTCCATTTTCAGTCATTTTAGCTTGACGATTGTAATAGTTCAGTTGGGTAGATTTTCTTTCACTATATCTTATAATGGAACAGCTGTTTATCAAAACAGCATTGAGAGCACACATATTTTTTTCATTTAGAATTTTATTACCTCTTGAGAGAGAAAGAGAGAGAGAGAGAGAGAGAGAGAGAGAGAGAGAGAGAGAGAGAGAGAGAGAGAGAGAGAGAGATAGAGAGAGATAGAGGGAGAGAGAGAGAGAGAGAAATAGAAAGAAAGAGAGAGAGAGAGAGAGAAAGAGAGAGAGAGAGAGAGAGAGAGAGAGAGAGAGAGAGAGAGAGAGAGAGAGAGAGAGAGAGAGAGAGAGAGAGAGAAAGACATGAGAGAGAGAAAGAGAGAAAGAAATACCGAGAGAGAGAGAGAGAGAGAGAGAGAGAGAGAGAGAGAGAGAGAGAGAGAGAGAGAGAGAGAAAGAAAGACAAAGAGAATTAGCAATGTACAAAAAAAAGAGAGACAATAGTCCACTGAACACTAGATGAGACAATCGTACAAACCGAACAAAAAACAAAAAAGAAAAGAAAAGAAAAAAAAGAAAACAAAGAAACAAACACAAGAGAGAGAGAAAAAAGGAATTGGACCAAAAACCAAAGGAATTACCCCCACCCCCAAAAGACAAGAAATACAAACATCTAAAGAAAGAAAGAAAGAAAAAAAAAAACATTCACACACAAACCCCCCCCCCCAAAAAAAAAAAAAAAAAAAAAAAAAATCCCCAAAAAACAGAGAAAGCAAAAACCCTCAGAGATATCAGATAGAAGATGGCCCAAAGGAAGGGTAAAAATCCACAGCGTTCATTCTGATTCCGCCTCGCGCTGACAAATCGGTTCTACAGCTTGTAAGGGGATAATCCGGGGGAAGAACTACCTGGGGTTTAACGCCAGAGGGTTCGCGAGAGGGGAAAGGGGGAAGGGAGGGGAAAGGGGGAAGGGAGGGGAAAGGGGGAAGGGAGGGGAAAGGGGGAAGGGGGAGGGGAAAGGGGAAAGGGGGAAGGGGAAGGGGAAAGGGGGAAGGGGAAGGGGAATAGGGGGAAGGGAGGGGAAAGGGGGAAGGGAGGGGGAAAGGGGGAAGGGAGGGGAAAGGGGGAAGGGGGAGGGGAAAGAGGGGAGAGGGAAGGGGAAGGGAAGGGA
>NC_061858.1:26216985-26219485 GCF_019202785.1 Penaeus chinensis
TTTTCGATGATTCTCGCCATGTGTTTTTCCACCATGTTTGTCTCGGGAGTCAGTTGTTATTGCCTTGCGATCTCTGCTCCTTAAACTTATCTATTTCGCGTGTAATGTGTAATTTCGTCTTGTTATATCAGTCTCATGTATTACTACGGAGGACTATAGGGTCAAATATTTTCTTCATATCGAAAGAGAAATAAATTAGTAGATATTCAGCAACTATGTTCCTTACATAAACAACACGTGAATTTCCGGAGCGAAGACAAGGCAGAAATCCGGAGAAAATGACGAAAGACGAAGATATCTTAAGAAAGAAAGAAAAAGATCCATAGACGATGCCTCGGACAAGCGATGGCTGGTGAATCACTCACCGATTCTCATGACTCACATGAAGACCGTGCTTTTGATCACGAAATTCTATCAATGGGTCCTTTCAGGTTTTCTCGGGGCGTGATATGTAATAATGTTCACTTGATGTGGCCTTGAGATGAAGAGATTTCCAGTAAGTTTTCAAGAAGACATACGTCTCAAACACCAAGTTCGTTCAGAAATATACTGGGTTAAACTGATAAAAGAAACATATGTATATATATATGTATATATATATGTATATATATATATATATATATATATATATATATATATATATATATATATATATATATATATAAATGTGTGTGTGTATGTGTGTGTGTGTGTGTGTGTGTGTGTGTGTGTAACAGACAATCAGTTATCTTAATTGTTACAAACCGGATCAAGTATAACTAAACTGGCCAAACATCCAAGGCAATGTACAGAATACTACACCCAAACCCACCCAACATTTGAACTAACCGCGAGCGCCGGAACATAACCGACCAGATTTCAAACCCCCCCGACCGTTATGGCCGTTACAAGAAAGCCGCGATTCAAAACGATCGATGCGAGAGAGACCCCAAGGACCTCACGTTCGGCCCATACGTTGTCCTCCAACCTGATCAAGACATAGAGGTTAAACAAGGGGTTGAGAGCCAGCCATTAGGCCTTATTAAGAGAAGCTTGGAGTGAATTGAGCGTCTGGGCGAGTAGGGGGCAGGGGGCAGGGGACAGGGGACAGGGGACAGAGGCGTAGGCAAGGGGGAGGGGACATTTGCGAGTGGAGGACTGATTTATGGAGAGAAGGTAGGAACGAGCATGGACGAATAAATGGGTGGATGGAAAACAGAGGAGGGAGCGGAGGGGGGGGGGGGGGGGGGGAGGGAAAGGACTAAGGTGGAGGCGGAATCATTTCTGTTCGACAGGAACTTTTCACAAAAGACAGTAAGCGAAATCTAACTCTGACGCTCATCTCATTGATAAGAACAGTTAGGAGTGTTTATTTACTTATCAGTTTATTTATTCTCATAATCTTACAACAGCTGTGAAGAAAAGATACCTTGTAGTTGATAAATTACCCCTCCCCCCCCTCCCAAATATCCCGTAATTCCATGACATATAATTTTATATCTACATGCATTAAGTGCCTCCTCTCGACACTTTTTTTTTCCTGCGTCTCCCCAACTATTTTCCTTATTTTCCTGAAGTGCCTTCCCTCGGTACATTTCCTCTCGTCTCCCGAACCATTTTCCTTATTTTCCTGTAGTGCCTTCCTTCAAGATTTTCCCCCATAGTCTTCCCGATCATTTTCCTGATTTTCCTGAAGTGCTTCCTTCAACAGCTATCCCTGCGTCTCCCCAATCATTGTCCTTGTTTTCCTCCTTTCTTTTGCACGGAACCCTAGGCCCTTGCTCTCTCCCTGCTATCTTTCCAACACGTCGCCTTCCCCTCCTTCACGTATTTTCTCCCGCGCTCCTGTTTCCCTCTCTCCGCCTCTCTTCCCCCTCTCTCCGGCCCTTTCTTCTCCTCTCTTTCCGTCCCTCTTCTCCTCTCTTTCTCCTCCCTTCTTCCCCTCTCTCTTCTCCCTTTTCCTCCTCTCTATCCTCCCTCCTTCCCTTCTCTCTTCTCCCTTTCCCCCTCTCTTTCTCATCCCTTCTTCCCTTCTCTCTCTGCTCATCTTCCCCTCTCTTTCTTATCCCTTTTCCCCCTCTCTTTCTCCCCCTTCCCTCTCCTCTCTCTCCTCTCTTTTTCCCCTCTCTCTCCTCCCTTTTTCCCTTGTCTCTCCTCCCCCTTCCCCCTCTCTCTCCTCCCTTTTCCCTTGTCTCTCCTTCCTTTTCCTCTCTCTCCTCCCTTCCCCCTTGTCTCTTCTCCCTTTCCCCCTCTCTCTGCTCCCTTTCCCCCTTCTCAATCCGCCCAGCAGGGAAGGAGCGCGTCGGCAGTGTCGCCACAGTCGGTCTCTCGCCCGTGACTTTGTTCTCATTTGTCTATTGTTGGAGTTTTGCTTAATGCACTGCAGATCCACAGCTTTGTTTTGTTCGTAGAGGCCAGCATACTCGCCGCCCTCTCTCTTCCCTCACCTCGCCCTTTCGCCTCCCTCTCTCTGCCCTCTCCTCGTCTTCCTCTCTCTGGCCTCTCCTCGGCGCCCTCTCTC
>NC_061858.1:26226985-26236985 GCF_019202785.1 Penaeus chinensis
AGGGCGGGAGGGAGAGAAGAGAGGGAGGGAGGAAGGAAGGTAGTGGGGGAAGGGAGGGAGGGAAGGAGAGAAGAGAGGGAGGGAGGAAGGAAGGTAGTGGGGGAAAGGAGGAAGGGAGAGAAAGGAGGGAGGAAGGAGGGAAGGAGGGAGGTAGTGGGAGAAGGGAGGGAGAGAAGGGAAGAACGGAGGAAGGGAGGGAGAGGAGGGAGGGAGGGAAGGAAAGAAGGGAGGGAGGGAATGAGAAGAGGGAGGAGAGGAGTGGAAAGAGGGAGAGAGGAATAAGATTGAGGGAGGAAGTGAGGGATGGAGGAGGAAGAGGGGAGGAGTGAGTGAGGGAGGAGGAGGAGAAGGAGGGAGAGGAGAAATTGAGTGAGGAAATGGGAGAAAAGGGAGAGAGGGAGCGATGGGAGCGGGAGGAAAGAGGAAGTGATGAAGGGAGGAGGAGGAACTGAGGGAAGTAATGGAGGTGAGGGGGGGGGGAAGGAAGTGGAGGGAGAGAGGAGGGGGAAGAGGAGGAGAAGGAGGAGGAGGAAAGGGACAGAAGGAGGCGTTGGAGGGAATGGCATTAGAAGGACGAGGACGAGGGATGGGGAGGAGGACCAGATGGAGTGACAAAGGGAGAGGGAGTGAGGGAGAGAGGGAGTTGGAGGAGGGGCGTGTATAGGACATTGCAGAAGGGCAAGGGAGAGAATGAGACAAGGGAGAGGAGAGAGTTTAGGGTGAGACCGGGGGGGGGGGGGGGGTTATTTACTATTTTTAGTTTTGTTGATATGATAGTGAGGTTGTAGTGGTTTTGTTGGGGGTAACCGCTTGATGCGCTCGGGGTTAGATTCGCTTATAAATAATTAAATTTTTATTTAATTTTTTCTATTATTAGTTATTTTTTTTTTTAGTATTTTTTTTATTTTTTAATTTCTTTTAGTTTATTCATTTTTTTTAAATTTTATTTTATTCTATAAAAATTGTTTTTTATTTTATATTATATTTTTGTATTTTATTATTTCTTACTATTAAATTTTTTTTATTTCTATTTTAAATTTTATCGTATTAATTTTTTTCTTTATTTATTATTTTTTAATATTTTTTTTATTACTTTTTATAATAATTTTGTTATCTTATTATTTATAAAGGATTTTTTATATTTCATTTTTATTTTTTATATTTTTATTTTAAATATATATATAATTACTATTTTACTTTATTTTATAATTTATAATATATATAATTTTTTATTTTTTTTATTTTATTTTTTTTTTATTATATTTTTATTTTATATTTATGTTTTATTTATATATTAATTATAAGGTTCTTATCATTTTCTTTCTTTTATTTTATAATCTCTATTATTTAGCCTTTTTGGGGGGGGAAAGGGGGGGGGGAGGATTTGGGGTTTGGGGTAAACAGAAGAACAAGTGATATATCTCTCTATCTGTAGTCTATTTTTTTTATCTATCCTTCCTTCCCCCGTTTAAATTTATTTTACATGTTTATTTTTTTACTTTTACCACACAACACACAACACAAAAAAAAAACAAAAAACACAAAAAACCCCACAACACACACACTTTTGCAATTTTTTTAAAATTTTCTGTGAAAAAAAATACACAGATTTTTTTTTTTTTTTTTTCATTTGAAGTTAAACTTTTTCCCCCCAACTTCTTTCGAGCCCTCTCTTACCCCTTTCACTGTCATTTTTGTGAATATTGTTGTGAATCATTTTATGTACCCGAAACAAGGAATAACAAATTGCAAAAGCCTGATTTTCCAGGTTCAGGAGATGGATAGAGAAACGTATGATGATAGTAAGAGTAAAATAATGATGAAGATAGGTATAAAGATAACAATAAGAAAGAAAAGAAAGATATTGTTGGAAGTGATAAGGGAAAAGATACGGAATGATGCTGCTACACCGTCTGCTACTACTGTTACTAATTAGGACACAGATGATAATGATAATGATAACGATAATAATAATAATGATGATAATGAGGATGATGATGATGATGATAATGATGATGATAAAAAATTTGTATAAAAATAGCAATATTTAAAAAGATAATTTTAAAAATGTAAATTATGTGGTAATTTTTATTTATGATAATATAATGTAATAAAAGATAATGATGATGACAATAATGAGGATAATAAAGACCATGACAATGATAATGATAGGGACAATGATGATAATGACAATAATGATAAAAGCCATTCATACTGGAGAAAATGATAACGACAATGATGTCGATGATGATAATAGGAATTTAATGCTAAAGATAATAGTAATAACAACATTTATGATAGTAATAATAATACCAATTCCTCTGATGATAATGATAAAAATACCAATACCAATAATAGTAATAAATGTTATAAATGATTTAACATTTTAGAAAACTGAACCTGATATCTATGTACATGAAAGCGAATAAAAAAAAACCCAAAAACTTGAAAAAAAAATAGAAAGTAACATGGGTTCCGAAAAAAGGGCGGCGTTTTGTCCTAGAAATATTTTCATTTTATTTCGGTCTGTATTTTTTCTTTTCTATTACATTTTGAAAGTCGGAAATGATTGGTATGGGAGACTATCACGGGCCTTTTAATTAGGATTGAAGAACTGTAGGTAGAGAATAAAGGAAGGAAAAATAGAGAAAAAAAGGAAAGGGGTTAAACTTGTTTCTGTAAAAACTCTTTCTCTTGTTTGTTGCCTCTCTCTCTTCTCTCTCCCTTCTCTTTCGTTCGCTTCTTGTCTTTTACTCTCCTCTCTCTCCCCTCTCTCTCTTCTTTCTCTCTCTTCTCCCCTCTCCCCTCTTTTCTCTCTCTCTCTCTCTCTCTTCCCCTTCTCTTCTCTCTTTCTCTCTCTTTCTCTCTCTCTCTTATATATTATATATTTTTATATATATATGTATAATATTTTATATATCACGAACCCTTTTTAAATTTTTTTGTACCGTCTTAGGTTGCCCCTGTCTGTCTGTATCTATATGTATACTTATTTTTATCTATATCCATTTTCTAAAGGATAACAAGGGCGAGGAGGGGAGGAGCGAAAAGGAGAAAGGAGGGGGAAAGAGGGAAAAAAAGCCCCCCTTTTTAGGGAAACAGCCAATATTTTTTTTAAAATTTCCTCCCGTCAAAAACCCGCTCCAAAAAAAACTCCCAATTTCTCTTTTTTTTACGAAAAATTTTTCCCGGAAAAAAACCCCTTTCATCCGGTTTAAGATAAATAAGAGAAAACCCTTTAACCATTATAAATAGAGACAAAGACAAAAAAATCGAAACTTATGGTAATGTTAAAGAAAAAACTGAAATAATAGAGTCTATGCTCACTCTCCGCCAACCCGCTGCCCCGATTGCCTCGGCGCCGGTTTGGGACGTTTTGTAAAAAAAAATTTTTATTTCCGTTTTATGTGGATAGTTCCTACGGCAAAATTGCCTCTGAAGGATAGGAAAGGGTGGGGAAGTAAGAGAAAAGGATGGGAAAGAGAAAAAGGAGGGATAGATAGATAGATAGAGAGAGATTTATAGATAGATAGGTAGAGATAGAATAGAAAACAAATAGTAGGGCGAAAGGGAAAAGGGGCGAGAGAGGCGGAGAGCGAGGAGAGAAAAAGAGGAGGAGGAGAGAGAGAGTTTGAGAGAGGAGAGAGAGGAGGAGAAGAGGCGAGAGAGAGAGGTGGAGAGGTGGGGAAAAGAGGAGGAGAAGAGAGAGGAGGAGAGGAGGGGCGAGCGAGGAGAGAAGAGAGAGCGAGAGAGATAGAGGGAAGAGAAAAGAGAGATGAGAAAAGCAAAGGAAGAGAGAGGGGAGAGACTGAGGAGAGAGAAGAGAGAGAGAGAGAGAGGGAGGAGAGGGGGAGGAGGGAGAGAGAAGTGAGAGGAGGAGAGAGAGAAAAAGAGGGGAGAGAGAGAGAGAGAGAGCCCAGAGAGAGAGAGGGAGAAAGAGAGGAGAGAGAGAAAGAAGAAGAAGAGAGAGAGAGAAAAACGAGGGGAGGAGAGGAGAGGAGAGGAGAGCGAGAGAGAGAGGAGCGGGAAGAGAGGGAGAAAAGGGGAGGCGGGAAGGAGATGAAAGGAGAGAAGACAGAGGAGAGGAGAGGAGGGAGAAAGAGGGAGAGAGAGAGAGAGAGAGGAGGGGGAAAGGGGAGAGGGGGGAGAGAGAGGAGGCCGAGAGAGGAAGGAGAAGGGGAGGGGAGAGGGGGGATTTGAGAGAGAGAGAGGGGCGGAGAGGAGGAGCGAAAGAGGGAGAGAGAGAGAGGGGAGGAGAGAGAGGAGAAGAAGAGAGAGAGGAGAGAGAGAGAGAGAGAGAGCGAGGAGAAAAAGGAGGGAGAGAGAGAGAGAGGAGAGAGAGAGAGAAAAGAAGAGGAGAGAGGAGAGAGGGGGTGGTTTGGGAAGAGAGAGAGAGGGAGAGGAGAGAGAGAGGAGAGAGAGAGAGGGGAGAGAGAGGGGAGAGAGAGAGGGGGAGAGGGGAGAGAGAGAGCGGAAAAGAGAAGAGAGAGGAGAGAGCGAGGGGGAAGAAGAGAGAGGACAGAGAGAGAGAGAAGAGAGAGGAGAAAAGAGAGGAGAGAGAGAGAGAGAGAGGAGAGAGGAGAGAGAGAGGGGAGAGGAGAGAGAGAGGAGAGAGAGAGGGGAGAGAGAGTGAGAGCGGAGGAGAGAGAGGAGAGAGAGAGAGAGGGGGAGGAGCGGGGGAGATAGAGAAGAGAGAGAGAGAGACAGGAGAGAGGAGAGAGAGAGAAAGAGAGAGAGAGAGGAGAGAGGAGAGATGAGAGAGAGAGAGAGAGAGAGAGAGAGGGGGGAAGGAGGAGAGGAGAGGAGGAAGAGAGGAGAGGAGAAGAGGGGGAGAGCGAGAAGAGAAATGAGAGAGAGAGAGAGAGAGAGAGAGAGAGAGAGAAGGAAGAGAGAAAAGAGGGGGAGGAGAGAGAGAGAGCGGGGATAGAGAGAGGAGACAAGAGAGAGGGAGAGGAGGAGAGCAGAGAGAGAGAAGAGAGAAGAGAGAGAAAGAGAGACGAGAAGAGGAGAGAGAGAGAGAGAGAAGAGAGAGATAGCAGAGAGAGAGAGAAGAGAGAGAGAGAGAGTGAGATTTAGGCGAGAGAGAGAGAGAGAGGAGAGGAGAGATAGAGAAGAGAGCGCGGGGAGAAAAGGAGGGGAGAAAAAGGGGAAAGGGGAGAGAGGAGCCCGGGGAAAACGGAGTGGGAAGAGAGGAGAGAAAAGAGGAAGAGAGAGAGAGAGGGGAGGGGAGAGAGCGGAGAGAGATGCGGGGAAGGGGGAGTTTAGAGAGAGAGAGGAGAGGAGAGAGGAGAGAGGAGAGCAGAGGGGGAGAGAGAGAGAGAGAAAGGGTATGGTAGAAGTCCGTATGAAGGGAATAACGTGTGTGCACTTTTCACGTAAGCATTTTCGTATTTAGTTATACACACTGTTATATTTTTGCTGTATTTGTATATTTCTCTGTTTAATTTATAAGTATAAAAAACACGGATATTAGCTTAAACTGTGATGTATTTTTTATGGAAACACAAACACCAGAGAACTGTCAAAAACGTTTTAGATTGCACAAATAAACTGTAATAACATTACTATCCCCCACTTTTTTAGGTGTAAGTGTGGGACCGGAGAAAAAAATCTCATTCAGGCATCATGTTAGGGCTAGTCTCTTAGTCAGAAATAAAAACATCAGTATCTATATCTATATTTGTATCAGTCTCTCTCTCTCTCTCTCTTCTTTCTTTTCTCCTCCCTATCTCTCATCTATCTTTCCTCTCTTCTCTCTCTCTCTCTCTCTCTTCTCTTTTTCTCTCTTTTCTCTCTCTCTTCTCTCTCTTCATCTTCATCTCTTCCTTCTCTCCTCTCTCTCTTTTCCCTCTTTTCCCTTTTCTCTCTCTCTCTCCCTCCTTCCTCACTCCCCCTGTTCACTCTCAAACTATCTCTATCTCAAAGTCCTTTATCACTATCTTTTACGCTCTTTTGGTTATCGGAGGTGGAGAAAAATAGTAAATTTCCTGGGTGAGATTTGTGTTAATGAAGTTGTTTAGTAAGGCTGAAAATAAAATTTAATTTATCTGGGAAATTTTTAAATTTGATAAAATTTAGTAGTGATACAAAATGAGGGATTTAAAAATTTTTACTTTTTTTTTTCACTACGCTACTTTTTATTTACTGCTGCTCTTTCTACTACTATTGTTCTGCTGCTGCTGCTCTACAAACTATATTATACTGTTACTTTTACTGCTTACTTAACCCATGTATAGCTACTACTACACTACTTCTATTAACAAACCACCACCACTAATGTAATATCCAACCTACTCTGCTACTACAAACCCATTTATCATATACTACTACTATTCTAATACTTTTTCTCCTTCATATCCTACTAAAATTTCACTACATTTACTATTATTTACTTTTTCTACTACAACTCTACTATTTACTACTATTACTACTACTACAATTACTTTTTACAAACACCAACACCTTTAAATTTAATAATACCCTTTAATATTCTAGATTACTACAATTTGCTGTAGTCAACTTTCCAGCATAATAATAATAATAATAACAATAATAAGAAAGAAACAACACAGAAAAAACAATAATAACTCCAGCGGTAGGCAGAAGAGGGCCCTAAAAACCCAAATTTGAACAAGAAAAGGGTAAAAAAAGAAAGAAAAAAGAGGGGAGAAGAAAGAAAGAAGAGAGTAAAAAAAAAGGGGAAAAAAAAAAAAAAACAGAAGCGACACAGGATGCGCAGCGATGACGTAAGCAAAGTGACGACCATTCAGTGCCGTCTTGCGGGTCGTCGGCGGTCACACCATTACTATTATTATTTTTTTTTTGTTTACGTCAGGGCGGGACAAGGAAGCTCGGGGGAGAAGTTGAAAGGGAGGAGTGACGGAGGAGAAGGATGGATGGGACGAGGGTTTTGATAGGAGGAGATAGCGGGAAGGAAGGAAGGAACGAGGGAAGGAAGGAAGGAAGGGAAAGATGGGGGGGAGGGAGGAGGGGAAAGAGGGAGGGAAGGAGGGAGGGAGGGAGAGGGAGGGGGAGGGAGAGGGAGGGAGGGAGAGGGAGGGAGGGAGAGATAGAGGGAGAGAAGGAGGGAGAGATGGAGGGCGAGAAGGAGGGAGGGAGGGAGGGAGAGGGAGGGAGGGAGAGATAGAGGGAGAGAAGGAGGGAGAGATGGAGGGCGAGAAGGAGGAGGGAGGGAGGGAGAGAAGTGAAACGAGAAGAGGACAGGGATGCACAAGAGAAAGTTAAGAAACGGAGGGAGGAGGGAGGGAAGGAGGGAAGGAGAGAGGGAGGGAAAATTATGAGGGAGAGAGGGAGTGAGAGGATGATTATGATAGAGGGAAAAACTGAACATAAAAGTAGGTTTATTGAAAGATAAGGCAACGGTTACAAAGGGAGATAATACTATAGGATAAAAAAACTCATAGCAAACTATTTGTGGATACGAGTTAGGCATAAGCATATAAAGTACACCCGATTTAACTTCTTATTTATTCTTATAAATATAAAATAGACAAACAAACAAATACAAAAAGGGTTCTCCACAGTTTGATACAAATAATTCCTTCATTGAAAACTTCCTTTATTGCGGGTTGTGTAAAGATCTAACTTCATTCAAAGTTTAATAAGCATGTCACATAATTCATTAAAGAAAATCTGGAACTTCATAGCTTTTCTTCGATTGATTTCCAAGGTATTTTTTATGTTTTTTATTTTTTTATTTTTATTTTTTTGTATTTCAAATCTGTGAAAGCTTTTATTGCCAAAGTAAGTAGTGTTGATGCAACAAAAATCTACGTTTAAAAAAAAAAAAAATCAAATATTCCATAAGCAGTAATTTATATTCTTTCATATGGTATTTTGTTATGTTTATTTCTTGTTATACCTGGTTATAAATTTACTGTAAATATTCTAAGTATACAATGGAAGGATATAAAGGACAGGGATACCCGGCTCTGATGAGTTCTGGGAACCAAGGAGCTTGTTGGTTATATAGCACTTAGGTTATATTTGTTATATTCTTTTTTCCATTATTTTTTTCTGTTTTAAATTAATTGAATTGTGATTTACTGTATGATCTAAAAAATATCGTAAGTTTTGGTGTTTTTCGCATACTAGTCAGTGAAGATAAGTCACTTTTTGAAAAACAAAAACACACACACACAAAAAAAAAAAAAACATAAACAAACTGCTATTCGTATATATACTCAAAGGTTGTAGTGAGTAATTTCCTATTTATTAACTGGTATCTACATTTTGTTATATTTACTTCTATTAAAGCTGTAGGAAACGCTTCACTAGTATGGCAATAAAAGAGATTGTTGACGTTACACTAAACTGACTTATTTCAGATTTATTCACATGATTGATTTAGATCTTATCTAATCTACTGTAGTTAGGTGTCCAGATTGGCTGAATTTAATAATGGTGTTAAGAAGGAAATAAAATGGAATATAATCAGATATACTTTAAGGATATAATAACTAACGACATCCTTATATCGAATGTCATTATCAAGCCAAAATATGCAAGGACACTAATGTATTTTGCCATCATTGGTATAAGCACATAGAAAACAGCATTTCATAGCTATTTATGGATTCGAATCGACTTGCCTTGGCTGTGAAAAGACACTAAAGATGCTGATATACACTATTTATCGAGTTCATTGGCCCCAAGTGCATAATTATTACTACATAGCTGATCAGTATTATCTTCTTAGATGCAAAGTATTTTTTTCTACTTGTGGGGTAAGGGTGGCTTGGAAAAGTGAATGTATTCTATGTTGATGAGTCTATTGCAAGTATGACCGGGTAACTGATTGACTGACTGTCTGTTATGATTATCTAACTGACTGACTGATAAGCATGATTAACTAGCTAACTACTGCCATTCCCCTTGTATGATCGACAAGCTACCTTATAAATATGACTAACTTACTGGCTGACTGTTTACCATGTCTGAAAGACTGAAAACTGACTCAGAACGAAGCATTTCTTACCCCGTGAAATGCCTCTCGCAACACAATAAAAAGGGGAAAGGTATTTATACACCGGTTACATGATATAAAAAACGGGAAATGTGATTATTAGCACATACTTAGATTTTAAGACCCACAGCTCGCTGGTCACCGTCGTCGACAACGCTTCATACATTTTCGTGATGCTTTCTCTTTGCTTCTTATTATTTTCGTCGAGTTCTCGTGACCTGAGCAACGAAAAAGAGTCTGGAATTGGGAACTAAATATTATCATGCACATAAATTAGACTACGATGGCATATGAATTCAATCCGTCGGCGGGCGATTGAACGACGACGTAACAAACTGGCTGGCGTTTTCTGGTCCGAGGTCATCAATGAGTTAATGGAAATTCCAAGTATTTATATGAAAGAACCTGCGCAAACTTCCGCATTGTTGGGAAGCCTCGTGTTTTCCAGAAAGGGACACGATCAAGATTGGTTTTATCACGAAACATCAAGTAAGTCATTCTGCTTCGCTAATTCGAAACCGGGCCACAAGCAAAATGTCAGTTCGAGCTCTTTTTTTAAAAATAATCTTTGACATTTCTTGACATCTGGAAATAAAACTTGATCCCGTCTATACTGCAAAACACTGAGATGTTGTATTATATAGATAATTGAAATAATTGTGAAATGTAAATTGATGTAAGAGTATGATTGACCTAGAGTGGAGGGAGGGAGAGAAGGGAAGAGGAGGGTAGGCGTGGAGGGAGGGAGAGAAAGGAAGAGGAGGGTAGGCGTGGTGGGAGGGAGAGAAGGGATGAGGAGGGCAGGCGTGGAGGGAGGGAGAGAAGGGAAGATTTGCATATGACTACCTTCGAAAAAATTAAGAACTCCGCTAACAAACAGACATTTTAATCTTCTTATATGCTGTACAACATTCCTCTACAGCGTCAACATAGATTCCCAGTATGAAACAGTACGTGCGTATCAATGTTTCCGCTTCAGTCTACGTTTCATTAGGAAAAACTAACTCTCCGAAA
>NC_061858.1:26256985-26264837 GCF_019202785.1 Penaeus chinensis
CTAGTGGATCGCCGGGAAGAGAGAGAGAGAGAGAGAGAGAGAGAGAGAGAGAGAGAGAGAGAGAGAGAGAGAGAGAGAGAGAGAGAGAGAGAGAGAGTGAGTGAGTGAGTGAGAGAGAGAGAGAGAGAGAGAGAGAGAGAGAGAGAGAGAGAGAGAGCGAGATAGATAGATAGATAGATAGAGATAGAGAGAGGGAGAGAGAGAGAGAGTGAAAGAGAATGCTTAGAGTGGAGATCAAACGGAAAGCTTTCATTGAACGTGTTTGGAATACTTCAACTGGTAGATACGTGTGTTGTGTAACAGTATTGTTATAAGATACTCACAAAGTCTATCTATCTATTATGTTTCGATATCAATTTGGACAAATGCAATTGGCCTTTATTGTATACGTATCATGCCCCATTTTATTTCATAACCTATTCATCTGTTTTGACATTAGAATGGAAAATATATTAAATATATCTTATGGGATTCATTTCACTGCTCCGTTTTTTTTACGTAGTTTCGAATGTAGAATAGATTTGATGTATTCAGACCGTATTAACTGTATTATTGTATTTATGGTATTTTTCTATTTGATGTTTTAAATTTATTTTGTTTTTTTACTCGGCGTTAGATGTTCTTTACCTAAATGTGCCCTACCTAAGTGTTCTTTACCTAAATGTGCCTTACTTAAATGTCCTTTACCTACCTTTACCTTACCTAAATTATATTTTACCCAAATGTACCTTATCCAAATCTACTTAACTAAATGTGCTTATCCTAAGTGTGCCATACCTAAATGTACCTTACCTAAAAGTACCTTATACAAATGAACTTACCTAAATACCCCTTACCTATATGTATCTTACGTAAAAGTATCTTATCCAATGTACCTACCTAAATGTATCTTACCTAAAAGTACCTTATCCAATGTACTTACCTAAATGTATCTTACCTAAAAGTACCTTATCCAATGCACTTACCTAAATACCCTTTACCTAAATGTATCTATCCTAAGTATATCACACCGAAATTGTATTAGGGAATAAGTGCCTAGGGAGAAGGTTTCCTGAAAACCACCACGCCTGTTTTGAAAACCCCAAAAGAATTCCCTTTCTCCTCCTTTTAATTTGTAGCCCGAAATAGTTTGCGGAAGTGGGTGAGTGTCGGGCCTTCGGATAAAAGAAATGAATTACTTTAGAGTCTAATGAAAGCGAAGTGGTACAAATCAATATGCATCGAGGGTTAGACCACGATAATCAACTGGTTACCCTACCCTGACTCTGCCCTGGTTAAGGCTGATGTGTATCGTTGGGGAACTGTTGTGCGGAGGTTCTCTCGTTCCCTCTCTCTATCTCTCTCGTTCTATCTCTCTCGTTCTATCTCTCTCGTTCTCTGTCGTTGTCTGTCTGTCTGTCTGGCTGGCTTTCTCTCGCTCTCTGTTGTTATATGTCAGTTTCTGTTTCTGTACCTCTCTCCCACTTTCTGTCTCTGTCGGCGTCTGTCTGTCTCTCTCTCTCTCTCTTTCTCCCTCTCTCTCTCTTCTCCCCCCCCCTCTCTCTCTCTCTCTCTCTCTCTCTCTCTCTCTCTCTCTCTCTCTCTCTCTCTCTCTCTCTCTCTCTCTCTCTCTCTCTCTCTTATATCGGTAACCACCGAGAGCCAACCAGAAGCCCAGTGGCGAGGAGCAAGAGGAGGGGAAGGAAGTAAGGAAGGAGGGGGAAAGTTGTGCGTTGGTGGAGGGAGAAGTGGAGGGAGGGAAGGGAAGAGGAGGGGAGGGAGAGAAAGGTGGGGATCAAGGGCGCAAAAATAGAACCGGGTCCATGCGAGACTTGGACGAGGGAACGAGGGGGTGATACTTAGCTATTTTGGATATACAATTCGTGACGTCCCTCTCCCTCCCTCCCTCCCCCCCCCTCTCTCTCTCTTACTCCCCCCTTTTTTCTCCCTCTTTCTCCCACACGCCCCTCTCCTTCCTTTCTCTCCCTCTCCCTCTCGTGTCCCTGGAGTGTTGTGCCGCATGAAAGCCTCCCCGCACTCGCCCGCCACATGCTGCAAGCGGGGAGGGAAGGACCAAGGGAGAGGGAGGGTTTGTGCTAAAAATTCACGTGCTTTTATGTACAGTTTCTGGATCCGTTGACAAAGTGAATAAAAACATGTGACTCGGCTTAGCGGCAGCACATGGAACGCACAAGCAGAATAATCACATGCTCCCTGTGGCTCTCGGAATCAATTCGACTTTAGAAATCGCTGCGTATAATGAGGGACTGGAATTTAGTTATATAAGATCACTGTATTCAGTCTTGACTTTTTGCCCTCCCTCCCTCGGTTAAAAATACATTCTCTAGACTGTAAGGCTAAAAAAAAAAAAAAGGTAAAAAATCAGAAAGACTTACTAAGGCTACTATATTAAAGGAATCTGATCACGTGTTGCATCTATTCCTCATTTTGATAACCCCGAGCATACAAACAAAACAAAGCAAAAACCAAAAACAAAAAAAAAAACAAAAAAAAAAAAAACTTCACATATTCCTTTACGTTTCTCTGGTGTATACCAACTGCTGGCCATGTTTGTCTCGGCGAAGTTTTCCCTCGGGAGGATAATGGAAAAGGATATGGAAAACAGGTTCCGAGTTGAGAATCTTGTTGGGGAAATTAGTGCAGATATACTACATGGCATTTGTTATTCCTACGTCAAGTCAGCTGTCATGTGATCACGTGTGGATTACAGGATTTAGCAAGCTTTGCTCTTTTTGATGTTTGTATATGATGTATAAATTTTATGTGTACAATGAGAAATATTGTCAGAATTAGTTAAACATGCGTTGCATTGTTGAATGGGGAAGCTTTGATAGTGATTTGTATATCACATTGTTAAAATGCTAATCTGTAACTGAGATTCATCTGTTAAATTGTTAAATTGATAACCTGAAACAAGTCACAAGTGTCAAGTCAGACTTTCATAGGAACATGTATAAGCTCTACTCTTTACTCTACAGTAGAGTAGTTTTATATTTACCGCATTAACAAAAATAAATATTTAAATCGAGGAATATTAACACTTTTGTAGGTGTTTTAGTTTGTGATTTATGTTTTTTTTTTATTTAAACTATTATATAGATAGCTATAACAATGCAATGAAAACTGATTGTATTAAAATAATTCAATACAATTTTATCAAAATAAAAGAGGAATAAAAAGAACACCAAAAATAAGCAAAAACCCTCACCCCCCCCCTCAAATTCATCGAAAACACATGTCACGTGATCTCGAAAGCCGCATATTCAGGGCTGGAGGTATGTCAGAGATGCTATAAGGGCGAAATGGACATTGGCTTTGTGTTCTGTATTGACCATTATAGAACCACCGAGGGGCACGGCTGGTCATCAGTGGCCAGTCACAATAGCTGAGGTGTAATGGGGTGTCGTTATGGAGGGGGGTGAGGGGGTGGGTGTGAGGAGGGGGGGTGAGGACGAGGAGGAGGAGGGGGGTGAGGAGGAGGAGGAGGAGGAGGACGGATTTGAGAAGAGGGGAAGGGGGAGGTGTGAAGAGGGAGAGGAGGATGGAACTGAGGAGGGGGTGGGGGGAATTTGAATAAGAAGATATATATATATATATATGTATATATATACATACAGATATAGATAGATAGATGGATAGATGGACAGAGAGTGAAAGGTAGACAAATAAATAGACAGACAGACAGAGAGAGAGAGAGAGAGAGAGAGAGAGAGAGAGAGAGAGAGAGAGAGAGAGAATAGGTGTCGTTAAGGATGGATGAGGAGGGAGAGAGAGAATGGGCGTGGGGGGGGGGGGGGGAGGGGAGTGGATGTAGTGAGAGGGAGATTCCATCTTGGGAATTCATCTCGTGTGACAACGACACTTAATGAACGCGTTGGAGTCCAGAATATTCTGTCATTATGCTTGCTTATTGGTTTGTTAATCTTTATTTTTGCATTTTTCTCTATGCGTGGCTGTTTACTTTTTCCTTGCGTGTGTATCCGTGTGCGTTTGTGAATTATCCGATCGTCTTCGTTTGAAGCTGTGCACGCCTGTGTTTCCCTGCGTTGATATACACAGCATATATGCAAAGGAGTATGATAAATACACAATCCAAGTACTTACTAAATATCCCTCCAAAAAAACCCGGTCTTCAACTCGATCGATTGACAGAGACGATAAATCAACAGCGATGTTTCTCCGCCACGGCTCGATCATGACACAATGCCGCGCTCCTTTCACACAATCGACGCCTAGCGAGCACGCCATTGTTTACATGTAATAAATACCAAGACAGGCATCCGCTACAAGGAGCTCAAAGTGTTGGGGGGGAAAAAAGAGGAAAAAAACAAAAATCTCGCCTTAGGTGTATGTTCAGGCTTACACACTTATCATCAAGGATCTTGCGAGAGGGGGTGGGGTTGGATAAGGGGGGGGGGGGAAGGGGGTGTTGGAGAAATGGGGTGGAGTATGGGGGGTGGATGGGGAGGGGGTGTTGTGGAGGGGATGTTGGAGAATGGGGAGGGGGTGGATGAGGGAGGGCCTTTGGTAACGGTGGTAAGGGGTGTTGGAGAATGGGGAAAAGGGGGAGGGAGTGTTGGAGAAATAGGGAGGAGGGGATCATGGAAAGAGGGGGGTTGATGGAGGAGGGGTGTGTGGGGGAATAGGAATACGGAATGTTGGAGAATGGGAGATAGTGATAGCGGATCAGGGGAAGGGAATGGGTTGGACGAGACGAGGCTATAAGGGACAGGATCTAGTGGGGGAGAGGGGGGGGGGATGAAGCAATACGGGGAAAGGGGAAGGTGGGGTTACGAGAAGAGGGGTGGTGGGGGGAGGCTGAAATGGGGTAGTGGGAGAAGAAGACTTGAGGAATGGGGAGGAAGAGGGGGAATGGGAGGGGGATAAAGAAGCCTCAAGGAAGAAGGAGAAGAAGAAGGGTGAGAGGAGGGGTTGGGGGGTTAATGGGAGGGAAGAGGAGGCACTGAAAAAAGGGTGCCAAGAGGAGCAGGAGGGTCACGGCCGACGTTTGTGTCCTCTGCCAATTTGCGCACCGTCTTATTGGAACTGAATGAATGTCTAAGTGTCTGAATGTATGATCGTCTGAATGTCTGAGCGTCTGAGTGTCTAAGTGTCCGAGTGTCTAAATGTCTGAGAGTCTGAATGTCTAAGTCTCTGAGTGTCTAAATGTCTGAGCGTCTAAATGTCTAAGTGTCTGAATGTCTGATCGTCTGAATGTCTGATTGTCTGAATGTCTGATCGTTTGAATGTTTGATCGTCTGAATGTCTGATCGTTTGCATGTCTGAATGTCTGATCGTCTGAATGTCTGATCATCTGAATGTCTGATCATCTAAATGTCTGAGTGTCTGTATGTCTGAGTCTCTTAACATTTAAGTAACTGAATGTATGAGTGTCTTACTATCAGAGGGACTGATTATGTGAACGTTTGAATGTCTGAATGTCTTGAAATTTAAATATCTGATTGTCTGATCGTGAAACTGTTTGGCTGCCAAGATTCATCTTCATTTTCTCACTTTAATATAATTATCACTAACATTATGATTATTATTATCATTATTATCAGTAGTACTATTGTTGTTATCACCATTATTGATATCATTTTACCATTATCATTATTATTGCTATCACTAGTTTTATTATCATCATTATCATTATCATTATTATTATTATTAGCAATATTATAGTTATTATTATAAGAGAGAGAGAGATAACAAGAGAGAGAGAGAGAGAGAGAGAGAGAGAGAGAGCGAGCGAGAGAGAGAGAGAGAGAGAGAGAGAGAGAGAGAGAGAGAGAGAGAGAGAGAAAGAAGAGAGAGAGAGAGAGAGAGAGAGAGAGAGAGAGAGAGAGAGGAGAGAGAGAGAGAGAGAGAGAGAGAGAGAGAGAAAGCAAGAGAGAAATAGAGAGAGAGAGAGAGAGAGGAGAGAGAGAGAAAGCAAGAGAGAATGAGAGAAAGAGAGAAAGAGAGAGAGAGAGAGAGAGAGACAGAGAGAGAGAGATTACAGTTCGCTCACAAGTTTCATATAGTGATTGAGTTTCGCGCTGCAACTGCTTCACTTTCCGGGCTTTACCACTTTACCCAGCCCTGTTTCCCTTCTTTTTCCCTTTTCTTATCTTTATCGACCTTTCTCTCTCCCCTTCTTCTTAAATTCTCCCCTCTTCCCTTCTACTTCTCTTCTCTCCTTCTTCACCCGTTCTCTCTTCTCTTTTTACTTTATTCTCCTTCTATATTCTTCGCCTCTTCCCTTGTGCTTTGCATCTTCCCTTCGTTGATTTTTCTCTCTTTCTTCTTCCCTCCTTCTCCTCTCTTCTTCTTTTCTTCCATTCTTTCCCTCGCCCCTCTATTTTTCCTTTCGTTTTATGTCTTTCCCTTCCCCCTTTTCCCTCTTTTTCCCCATCTTTCTTAATTTCATCTTCTTCCTCTGTCCCCATTTCCCTATCTTTTTCTTTCTATTTTTTGTCCTTTTTTTCTCTCTTCCTCCTCTTCTCCCTTCTTATCTTCTTCCTCTCTTTTCCTCCTCTCCTCTTCTTCTTCCCTTTCCTCCTTCCTATCTTCCTCACCCCTTTCTCCTCCTTTATCACCATGCTCCCTTTCTCCCTTCCCATACAAAATGTCAAGAGGCGGGGATTACGAGCAAATTCTATTTAGATTTTTTCCCGCTCTTGGGAATTACGAGCTTATTCTTATATGTATTTCTAGGAATTTTAGAGTGAAAATTTGTTATTTTTTTATTTATTTATTTATTATTATTTTTTTTAGGTTTCTATTTATCCTGCTTTTGTAATTGATTATTATTTTCTAAACAGTATATGGTGATGGTGGCTATTATTATCTTTATTATTATCTTATTATTGTTTATATTTTACCATTATTATTAATATTGTTATTATTATCGTTATTATTATTGGCAGTATCATTATTATTATCATCATTATTATTATTATTATTATTATTATCATTTTTATCATTTTTATTATCATTATTATTATCATTATGATCATTATCATTATTTTTATTCTTATTCTTATTCTTATTCTTATTATTATTCCTAATATTATCATTATTATTATCATGATCATTATTATCATTATTAGTATCATTATCATTATTATCATTATTACTATTATCATTATTACTATCATTATCACATTTTATTTAGATCTAGAACACTGGCCTAATACTAAACCTCATGTTCGCAGTACGTAATATTTAGTAAAGAAATGTAAGATATATTTTGAACATGCTGTATAATGCGATTTTTTCCCGCCATTAAATATTTTTCGCTATGTAGACACAGTATGGTTTTTTTTTTCACCATGTTGCTTGGTATTTGTTCCGCCCTGTTGTATATCATCATTTCCCGCTATGTTGCATAAATCATTATTTTCGCAATGAGGCACGATCCATGTTGCTTAGCATGTTTCCTCCCGTTGTGTTGCATAGCACACTCTTCCGACATGTTGCAACGTCTTTTTTTCCTGCCATGTTGTCTAGTAAACTTTCCACCATGTTGCCTTGTATATCCCCCCTCCCTCCTCAAAGCTATGTTGCACACCGTAAATATCCTTCTCGGAAATGACAAGCATAGCCTTCACACAGGGAAACACGCGGCCGCCATCACAGCCGAATACAAAGGCCTCCCTTTTTCGCAATTCAGAAGCCATACCGAACTAGAGGAACCTTCATGGCATTTTTAATATCTTGGGAGACACTAGCGGGGTTGTGCTGCCTGATTGATCGCCGAGCCGATTCCTGCGTTCTCTCCTCCCCTCCTCCTCCTCTTCCCCCTTCCCCCCTCCCGTCTTCTCTTGTTTCCTTCTCCCCTCTCTTCGTCTCTTTTTTTTTCTCTTTT
>NC_061858.1:26272437-26279937 GCF_019202785.1 Penaeus chinensis
ACACACACACAAACACACACACACAAACAAACACAAACACAATGAAATCACAATACAAAGTTAACTCCAACCACATAATACCATCATAACTTTCCACAATAACAGCATTTAAAAAAAGACACGCACTTATCACGTACACGACGTACACGAATATGCAATCTTCGCAAATAATCTAATACCCTTTCCCCTCATTTCAGGTACAGTGCTTAGGGGAGCGTCGCCAGTCAGGGGTAAGTAGGTTCCCCTTGTCTCGGCTACAGCGGATACAGGAGGCTAGTTACAAAGCGGATTTATTAGTATTATTATTATCATTATTGTTGTTGTTGTTATTATTATTGTTATTATTACTATTATCATTATTGTTATTACTATTTTATTATCATCTCGATTATTATCAGTAATATTATTATCAGGATCATTATTATTATTATAATTTTCATTGTTATTATTATTATTATCATGATAATGATGATGATTATTATTATCATGATAATGATGATGATTATTATTATCATGCTAATGATGATGATTATTATTATCATTATCATTATTATTATCATCATTATAATTATTATTATAATTATCATTATTATTATTATTATCATTATTATCATTATCATTATTATCATTATTATTATTATTACTATCATTATTATTATTACTATTATTATTATTATTATCATCATTATTATTATTATATTATCATTATTACTACTATTACTTCTACTATTATTATTATCCCGATAGTAATAATGCTAAGGATATTAATAATAATGATAGTAATAATAACAATAATAATAATAAAAACAATGATAATAATAATGATAATAATGATGAAAATAATAATAATAATAATAATAATAATAATGATAATAATAATGATACTAATAATCATTATTATTATCATTATTATTTCTACTAATAATATCATTATTATCATAATTATGATAATAACAATAATCATTATTATTATTATTTTTATTATTATTATTATTATTATTATTATTATTATTATTATTATTATTATTATTATTATTATTATTATTATTATTATCATTGTTATTATTATTTTATTGTTATTATTATTATTATTATTATTATTAACATTATTATTATTATTAATATTATAATCATCGTAATTATTGTTAACATTATCATGGTTATTGTTTTAATAATAATAATAATATTAACTATAATATTAATAATAACTATAATGATAATGATAATAATAATGATTATTAATACTATCATCATCGTCATTATTATCCTGTTGTTATTATTATCGTTTTAACCATGGTTAGTATTATCATTACTCTTAGCATTGTTGTTATTATCACGATTGTTGTTATTATTACTATTATCATTATCATTATTATTATCTTATCGTCATTATGGCCATTATCTACACTATTCCTCTTACTATTATCACCCAATTACCGACTTTAGCAGACCTATTCCCTCTCCCCCACACGTCATCTCCCCTCCCCCCCCCCTCTCCTCCTCACCTCCTACCCCACCTCCTTACCTCGCCCCCTTACCTCACCCTTTCCCTTAACCCTTACCAGACATCCTTACCCCCCCACTTACCTCAACCTTTTACCCCACCCCCTTACCCTACCCTATTACCTCACCCCTTTTCTTCATCCTCTTACCTCATTCCTTAACCCCACCCCCCCTTTACCTCACCCCCTCACCCCACACCCTTTACCTCACCCCCTTACAACACACCCTTATCTCACCCCCTTACCTAACCCCTTACCTAACACTTTACCTCACCCTTTCCCTCACCCTATTACTTCACCCCTTACCTCACCCTTACCCTCCCCCCTTACCTCACCCCTTATCTCACCCTTACCCTCCCCCCTTACCTCGCCCCTTATCTCACCCTTACCCTCCCCCCTTACCTCGCCCCGTATCTCCCCCTTACCCTCCCCCCTTACCTCGCCCCTTATCTCACCCTTACCCTCCCCCTTACCTCGCCCCTTATCTCACCCTTTCCCTCCCCCCCTTACCTCGCCCCTTATCTCACCCTTACCCTCCCCCCTTACCTCGCCCCTTATCTCACCCTTACCCTCCCCCCTTACCTCGCCCCGTATCTCCCCCTTACCCTCACCCCTTACCTCGCCCCTTATCTCCCCCTTACCCTCCCCCTTACCTCGCCCCTTATCTCACCCTTACCCTCCCCCCTTACCTCGCCCCGTATCTCCCCCTTACCCTCCCCCCTTACCTCGCCCCTTATCTCCCCCTTACCCTCCCCCTTACCTCGCCCCTTATCTCACCCTTACCCTCCCCCCCTTACCTCGCCCCTTATCTCACCCTTACCCCCCCCCCTTACCTCGCCCCTTATCTCACCCTTACCCTCCCCCCTTACCTCGCCCCTTATCTCACCCTTACCCTCCCCCCTTACCTCGCCCCTTATCTCACCCTTACCCTCCCCCCTTACCTCGCCCCTTATCTCACCCTTACCCCCTTACCTCGCCCCTTATCTCACCCTTACCCTCCCCCGACGCCCCTGTTTGATGCTGTGATAAGAATGGACTTCCACGTCTTCAGCTGTTTCTTCGGGGAATCCCTATTTTAAGTCATTCCAAATTCCCTTTGTATGGAGACAATGAGCGAATGGAGCGAGAGAGAGAAAAGAAAAGAACGAGAGAAAAAGAAAAGAAAAGAAGGGAGGGAGAGAAGAGAGAGAGATGATGATGAAGGAAAAAAAAAAATGTATACGAGACCAGGAGCTGAAAGGTTGGGGGGGGGGGGTTAGTGTGAAGATTGGGGGGGGGGAGGGGTAGAGGGTGTTCAATGTCTTTCTGTTTCCCTCGTTCTGTCTTCCTTCTCTTCTTCTTGTGATTCCTCTTTCTTCTGCCTCTCTCCTTTTCTTCTCTCACTTTCTCTAACCTCTACACCTTCTCTTTCTGTCGTGTTCCCCTATCTGTTGTATCTCTCCTTTTCTCTCCGTCTCTGTTTGTCTGTCTGTCTGTCTGTCTGTCTGTCTTTATCTCTCTCTGTCTATCTCTCTCTCTTTCTCTTCACTACCCCTCTTCCTCTTCCTCTCCCTCTCTCTTCGCTTCCACTTCTCTCCTCTCTCCCCCCTCCCCTTTCTCTTTCCTTTCCCGCATTCCCTCTTCCTCTCTCCCCAATCCCCCTCTCCCTTCCCTCTTTTTCCCCACATCCCCCTCTTCCTCTTCCCTCTCTCCCCCACTCCCCCTCCCTTTCCCCTCCCTCTCCCTCTACCCTCCCCCCTCCCCTCTCCCTCTCCCTTCCCCCTCCCATTCCCCTCCCCCCTCCCTTTCCCCTCTGGATATAGGA
Organism: Penaeus chinensis; assembly: GCF_019202785.1. Lineage (NCBI taxonomy): Eukaryota > Metazoa > Arthropoda > Malacostraca > Decapoda > Penaeidae > Penaeus > Penaeus chinensis. The sequence continues at coordinate 26,275,744 of NC_061858.1, forward strand.
CAAGAGGCAGCGGCGACCTAGAGGAACAGCAGCTTCCGAGGGGAGATGTTGTTTGTCCATCGTATTAGCGGCTCGAAGAATTTTTGTCTCTATACCAAGGGAGCAAAAGGGTCATCGCCTGTGTCACCTGGGCTGCGTTGTCCACAAGAAGGGGCGCGAGGGGGTGATTGGAGGTGGGGGGGGGGGGGTTGGAAGGGGGAGAGGGAGGGGTGTGGGGATGTGTGGAAGGGGGAGAGGGAGGGGTGTGGAAAGGGTAGGGTGAGGGGGAGAGGGACGGGTGTGGAAGGGGGTGGATGAGGGGTGATGTTGGAGCCGTGTTGGAGAGGGAGATGGAAGGGTGTGGGGGAATGCTGGAGGGAGAGAGGGAGGAGTGGAGGGGCGTGTGTTGGGAGCGCGTGGGAGGAGGAGAGGGAGAAGTAGGAATTAGAAAGGGCGGTACGAGTACTTAAGGCTGTGAGTACGTTTTGAGAATGCGGCAAGGGAGTGAATGCACGCCGAATAGTGAGTTAGGAGTGCGGGTAATCATAAAGAGTGAATGCGTAGAAGTAATTACTCACACTAGTGTATATCACACATGGCATAATGTTGGTGCCTTAGATATTAAATATTCAGTGCAAATGAAATTAATGAGTCAAAAGCTGCCCTAAATAGAGAACACAGTCAAATAGATGATAATATATTTCACTGAATATACGATCTGTGTATTTGATCACACCCACATACACATTGTTAGTGTTAATATTATTATGTGATAGTGGGCGCTGGACTAGCCATGTATTATGCCTGTTTATTCAGTACGTGTCATTATTCTTTGATTTTTATTTTTCCGAAGACGAATAAGAGGTGGAGGAGGAGAAAAAGAAGGAAGTGGAAGAGAATGAGGATGAGGAGGAGAAGGAGGAGGGGGAGGAGGAGAAGGAGGAAGGGGTGAGGAGGAGGAGGAGGAGGAAGAGGCGGGGGAAAAGGAGGAGGAGGAGGAAGATGAAGAGGATGAGGATGAGAATGATGATGATGAGGAAGTGGTGTAGGAGGAGGAGGAAAAGAAATAGAAGAAGAAAAAGAAGAAGAAAAAGAAGAAGAAAAAGAAGAAGAAGACGAAGAAGATGAAGAAGGATAATGATGTTGATGATGATGAGGAATAGGATGAAGAAGGAGGAGACGGAGGAAGAGAAGGGAAAAAAATGTAAAACGTAAAGAGTGAGGAAACAGGATGGTGACGATGGGGATATTGGGTGAAAAAACAAACTAAAAAACTGATAAAAAATCAATAATAAATACACAATGCCAGATCTGTTATACTTGTACCGGTTCTGTCTATCCATGCTGTCCTATCTATCTACCCTCCCCCCTGTTTCCTTATATTTCATCATCCTGCACACCCCTACTCTATCTATCTCTATCTATCGACCAAACGAACCAGTCGTATCTCTCCACTTGTCTCTCTCTCTCTCTCTCTTCTCTCTCCGTCTGTGTCTCCATATAATCTTCTCTCTTTCTCTTAATCTCTCTTTCCACGCGTTAGTTCTCTCTTTTATCTTTGTTTATCCAACCAGTTATTTTCTAGTTCTATCTGTATATCCACTTACTGATTTTTATTTCCTTTTGTCTCTTCTTCCATTTCTCTTTTCTATCTATCTATTCACCAATCCTCTGTATCTTCCTCTCTGTCTATCCATCGTCTCTCTCTGTCTATCTGTCTGTCTATCTATATATGCATATATATATATGATATATATACGTCAACTCTCTCTTTCTTTTTCTATATATTCTCCTTAACTGACAATCTTTCCCCACCCCGACTCCCCCCAAAAATGAATGAAAAAAAATATAAACAAAACCAAAAACCAAAACAAAAACAATGCACTCGCAGGCAGATAAATCCCAAACACATTTCCATATATGTTCTTCATGTACCGTATTGATCCGGCGGAAATCCCGAGGCCGCGGCAGGTTCCAGGCTCAGCACTTTTATATATATATTTTTTTTTCCTTCTTTTTTTTTTTTGGGGGGGGGGGGGGTCGGTCGAGGAGGACCCGCCAACGTCGGGGTGCGCCTTCACCTGATGGGGCTCTAGATTATGGTTGTCATTTTTTGATGTGTGTGCGTATTTGTACGTGTCATTTGTATGTTCATGTATATATATATATATATATATATATATATATATGTACAAATATATATATGTATAAGGAGGTATATATGTGTATATTTATGATAAATACGTAAATACAGACACACACACACACACACGCACACGCACACACACACATACATACATACATACATATATATATATATATATATATATATATATATATATAATAGATAGATAGATAGATACACACATATACATATGCATGTATGTATGCATAGTTATACAAACATGCATACATACAGACATATAAGCATACAAATACATGCATCCAACCAAACATACTTATACACAGACAGACACGTGGCCTACTTTCAGTCACCTAATTTCGCCCGCACAGGCACGCAGCAACACAACACACGCGCGGACATACCTGTGTGAGGATGTATTTACACGCCCCTTTTTCGATCAAGCTCATCCCAACTCCCGAAGGAAATCCATTTCTGATAAACAATATTATTCTCTTTTTTGGGGGGACCGAAAGACCAAGTTACTTTGTTAAACATTAAAAATCAATGGGTTCGGAGTACTCGATTCCTGTGGCTTTTTTTGTACGTTTGCGTTGTTTGTTTGGTTTGCCTGATTAAAAAAAAATAGTATGAGGATAGATTTCTGTCGTTGTGTGTCTGTCTGTCTGTTTGTGCGTGCTTACATTTGATCCTTTTTTCCGTGTGTGTGAGCCTACGTGTGGACAGCTTGATGAATACGCACACAGAACAAACACACACAGACAAACACACGAGTGCACACGCACGCAAATACAATCCATCGTCCGTGCGCACAAGCATCAGAAAAAAACAAAAACAAGGACGAACGCACACCGCTCGCAAAGGTTGACCTACGAGGCGCAAACATCATGTCATTTAGGCAACGAGTCTTCGAGGTTTGTGCAGCAAACAGAGATTTTTGATATGACCTAATTGGGGGGGGGGGGGGGGGTGGGGGGAAGGTGGGGGAGGGGGGAGGAGGAGGTGGAGGGAGGGGCGAGGGGAGGTGGAAGGAGGAGGAGGTGGGGGAAAGAAGGAGGTGGGGGAGGGGGGATGGAGGAGGTGGGAGGTGGGGGAGGGAGGGGCGAGGGGAGGTGGAGGGAGGAGGAGGTGGGGGAAAGAAGGAGGTGGGGGAGGGGGAAGGGGAGGGAAGGGGAGGCAGGAAGTGGAGGAGGAGAGGGAGGGGGAAGGGGAGAGAAGGGGAGGCGGGAGGTGGAGGAGGAAAGGGAGATGGGTGAAGGGAAAGGGAGGAGTGGGAGGGGGGAGGGACGAGGTGGGGGAGAATAAGGGTCTAAATCAGCGATTCTCAGCCTTTTCAAACAGGCCGCGCAGACATTAAAACTGTCAAGGTAAACTATTCTTATCATTATTAACATTATTCTGAAAGTTGATTGGTGATTAGGTTGATAGGGACCAATAACGTTGTTTGTTATTTTGTTATTATTATTAATATCATTATTTATGTCTTGTTGTTGTTTTTATTTACAAAACACATTACTTTAATCAGCGGCATTTTAACAATGATTGGGAAAAAATATATAAATTTTTCTATTCCTTTAAATAAAATCCTTCACATTACCGGAGGATGAACTAGACACAAGAGAAAGATACGAAACAAATGGAAGAAAAGTAAGGAAGAAAGAGAAATAGAGAGATAAAAAAATAAAAAAACTATGAAGTCTTTATTTCATCTTATTTTTCTCGCGAACTATTTCCGTCGTAATCTCAAAACAAACAAACAAACAAACTCGTATGTAAAGTGTAATAAAGTCAATCTAATGTTGCTTTACGTTTCACAAAAGTCATCTGGTCTTTTTATTTTTTCTTATGCTAGTCTTGAAGTATTACAGGAGAAGGAGGAACAAGAGGAGGAGGAGGAGAAGGAGAAAGAGGAGGAGGAGGAAGAGAATGTGAAGGAGGTGGAGGTGGAGAAGGAGGTTGAGAAGGAGGAGGAGGAGGAGGAAGAAAAGGAGGAGGTTGTGGAGGAAGAAGAAGAGGAGGAGGAGGAGGAAGAAGAGGGGGAGAAGGAGAAAGAGGAGGTGTTGGTGGAGGAG
>NC_061858.1:26284937-26289937 GCF_019202785.1 Penaeus chinensis
GAAAGAGTAAGACATAAAAAAAAAAAAATCAGAAAAAAATAACCGTTTAACATAGAAAAGAGAAGAAAAAAAGGGGGAAATAAGGCAAGGAAAGAAGGAGAAAGGAGCAGTGAAGGGGGGATGGAGCCAACACGCCCGACAGTTTGGTTGAATTGAGGAAAATGAGAAAAATTCTTGAAGGGAAGAAGGATTCGGTCGTTATGCTTGCGGTTCGGCGATCGGATTCTTTCTTTTGTCCGCTTCCAGCCGCTTGAACTTATTCTGTTCCGTTTCTGGTGTTTCCGCCGATATTTCGATTTATGAATTTATTATTATGACGGGGTTTTGGTTTTGTTTTGATGTTATTACTGTTATTCTTGTGCTTTTTGTTTTTCTTCTTTTTCTTCTTACCATTATCATTATTATAATTATTATTGTGATTGCTATTGTCATTATTATTGTTATTATTATCTTTATATTATTATTATTATTATTATTATTATTATTATTATTATTATTATTATCAATATTATTATTATTATCATTGTTATTATTTTTTATTGTTATTATCATAATTATTATCATCATTATCATTATCATTATTATTAACATAATTATTATTATTATCATTACTATTAACATTATTATTATTATTATTATTAGTATTATAACTGCTACTATAATAATAATAATAATAAAAAACATTATTATTATTGTTATTATTGTTTTTGTTACTATTATTTTATTGTTTTTACTGTTATTGTTATTATTATTTTATAATCATCATCATCATTACTATTCTAATTATCATTATTTTCAATATCTTCAATTATCTTTATTATAATTACTCTTCGTCTTCTTCTTATTATCATCATTGTTATTGTTAATATGACTATGATTATTATTATTATCCTTATTATTATCATTTTTATTATCATTATTATTATCATTTTTATTATTATTAGTATTATTATTAGTAGTAGTATTAGTAGTAGTAATAGTAGTAGTAGCAGTATTGTTATTGTTACTATTATTATCATTATTATCATCATTATTATTATTGTTATCACGATTATCTTTATCACAGTAATCATAGTCCTTATCATTATCATTACTACAAATGCTGATATCACTAATTCCACGACCACATAGTATTATCACTATTATTGTTATCATTATGTTGTTATTACCATAATAATCATGATTCTTATTAATGATTTGTGTATCACCACAGTCATTACCATCGCCATCATCACTAATACCATTATTATCATTATTATCATTATCATTATCATCATCATAACTGTGACTATGATAACAACTATGACGTTGATTACAGTAAGCTTTATTATCACTACCTTTATTACATAAATTATTACTAGGAAAATCGCTCTTATTATCATCTAACTGGAGGAGGAGGAGGAGGAGGAGGAGGAGGAGGAGGAGGAGGAGGAGGAAATGAAGGAGGAGGAGGAGGAGGGGGAGGAGGAGGAAATGAAGGAGGAGGAGGAGGAGGGGGAGGAGGAGGAGGAAATGAAGGAGGAGGAGGAGGAGGGGGAGGAGGAGGAGGAGGAGGAGGAGGAGGAGGAGGAAATGAAGGAGGAGGAGGAGGAGGGGGAGGAGGAGGAAATGAAGGAGGAGGAGGAGGAGGGGGAGGAGGAGGAGGAAATGAAGGAGGAGGAGGAGGAGGGGGAGGAGGAGGAGGAAATGAAGGAGGAGGAGGAGGAAGGGGAGGAGGAGGAGGAAATGAAGGAGGAGGAGGAGGAGGGGGAGGAGGAGGAGGAAATGAAGGAGGAGGAGGAGGAGGAGAAGGAGGAGGAGGTGGAGGAGGAGGAGGAAATGAAGGAGGAGGAAGAGGAGGAGGAGGAGGAGGAGGAAATGAAGGAGGAGGAGGAGGAGAAGGAGGAGGAGGTGGAGGAGGAGGAGGAAATGGAGGAGGAGGAGGAGGAGGAAAGGAAGGAGGAGGAGGAGGAGGAGGAGGAAGAGGAGGAGGAGGAGGAGGAGGAATAGGAGGAAAAGAAAAGGAAAGAGGAGGAGGAGGAGGAGGTGGAGGATGAGGAGGATGAGGAGGAGGAGGGGGAGGAGGAGGAGCAAGAGGAGGAGGAGGAGGAGGAGGAGGGGAAGGAGGAGGAGGAGGAGGATGAGGATGAGGATGAGGAGGAGGAGGAGGAGGAGCAAGAGGAGGAGGAGGAGGAGGAGGAGGAGGAGGAGGAGGAGGAGGAGGAGGAGCGGGCGGGGGCGGGGCGGCGTGAAGACGCGGGCGAACGAAGAGGCAAAAGGGCGGAGGTGTTGTTGACAGCGGGTCGGGTTGCAGGCGGGTTGTCTGTCCTCGGTCACAATGCCAGGGCCTCTCGGGGTCTCATTTATCTCGGCTTCCCTTCGCCTGGCAGCCGGGCGCGTCCTGGGCTGGTGCTGGGGCGACACGTTGGCTTGCTTGCTTATGCAGGCCGGGCGTTGGGGGAGGGGGCGGGGGTTGTGATTTGGGGGGGGTGGAGGGGGGAGGTATGGGGAGGTTGGAGGCAAGGAGGCAGAGCAGAAAGGAAGAAAAGACGAAAGGAAGGTGATGGAGAAGAAAAGAAAGGTGAAGAAGAAGCGAAATGAACAAGAATGAGAGGGAGGGACGAAGAGGAGAAAAGAGGAGTATAGAAAATCCGGAATTAGAGATGAAAGAAAACAGAAAAAAAAGAAAAAAAAAGAAATAAAAGAAGAGAGAGAGAGATAAATAGGGAATAAACCAGGAGGAGAGGAAAGGAGAAAGGGCAGACCAAAAGCCAGAAACCAGATATAAAAAAAAAAAAAAAAAGATATGGACGCGTCTAAATTGCGTGGTCATTTTTACCTGAATTTCCCCCCACTCATGCCACCCTTTCGAAAGAGGCGGTTCTGAGTGGTATGCGGCTTCCTGCCCTATAGAACATACAATAATTCTCCGTGATGAAATACATAAGTGAGACAAGACACGCTGATTGACTTTTTTTTTTTAAATGAATCACGCGCTTTGATTGGGAGGAAAAAATATATGAAGGTTTTGAGTGATAGATAGATAGATAGATACATGGGGAAGGAGAGTGTTAGATAGATTGCGAAGTAGAGAGAGAAAGAGAAAGAGAGAGAGAGAGAGAGAGAGAGAGAGAGAGAGAGAGAGAGAGAGAGAGAGAGAGAAAGAGAGATAGAGAGAGAAAGAGAAAGAGAAAGAGAAAGAAAGAGAGAGAGAGAGAGAAAGAGAAAGAGAAAGAGAAAGAGAAAGAGAGAGAGAGAGAAAGAGAGAGAGAGAAGGAGACAGAAAGAGAGCGGAGGTAAAGAAAGAAGAAAGATAGAGGGAATTGAATAGATACAGAGATGAAAAAGAGGACTAGGAAAAAGGAGTAGGAATGGAAGTAAAGAGAAACAGATAGATAGGCAGGTAAAAATAGATAGAGAAAAACGTCGTTTTGTACAGGAAAACTCATAACCATACATATTAACATAATATTTGTAAAAGAAGCACATAAAAACAGTCATATTTTTTTTTCTTTGGCAAGAAGATATCTTTTCATCGAACGATTTTTTTTATGATAATTAAAAAGTTACTAATTTTGAAACTCCCTCATTATGAATTAATAATAATCTCGCACTGAAATAGAAACCGATGTCATTTTGCAAATTGCTTTATACAATGAATAAATAAACAGACGCTTCACTTATTAACTAATTAAGTATTACACGGTTGGATGACTGATATGATTTGTTTACCTGAAGCTACACTCATAAAAATATCTTAATTAAAAGAAAATGAATCAAAGAAATCTTATCCTTAGGCCTATCAACCGATATTAAAAGCTTTGTAATATACTTGAAGCGCTGCGTATACGTTTAATAGTTTATTCGTGGTGTTGGTATACTTTGAACGTGTTGAAGAAGGAGCCAATACACTATTTTGTGAAGAAGAATATGCATCTCGATATTGATAACCAAAAAGATCAGCTGATTTCTGTCATTCTGCCTAGAATCAGCTGATTTCTACGCTGCATTAAAGCAGAAAAAAAGTGAAAAAATTTATTTTTCTCTAATTATGAAATGTATTGAATTGTCTAAAAGCATGTTATCAACGGATAATACAGAATATTTTGCAATGCGAGTTAATGAAATTCTATATTCAAGCGAGATGTAGAAACTACTTGTGATCGCCTTTTGTTTTTCATAAAGAATAGTGACGTCACAACAGTCTGCGTTCAGAGACGGAGGTCGTGCCAATAGTGATGAGGTTTTGCATATTTTTTTCGTGACACAGAGCTCTCATTTCTATTGCAGATTGCAGTTTGAGAGTGAAATGGGTTGCAAATGAAGTGAATGAGTATTTCAAGGTATTTGTGAAATTAAGGAGAAAAATCATACAGGAGATTTAATAAATGCAAAGGAATCGCTCTTAGAACGGATTAGTATAAACTTATAATATTCAGATCAAATATATGTATATAAAGGAAAGCTTAATTGAAAACTATTTTTTTTTCCCAAAATATACCATGGAAATTTCTGGTTCTTTTTTAAATGTGTATCATTATTTTTTTTATTTTTTTTTTCTTTACGTCTGTTATATATACTAACTATTCTACGAAATATGATTATCGGAGATATTATATATTATGCGGAGTCCTTTTAGATTGGTAAATGCAGGAATCATTCGAAATCTCAAAAGAAAAAACGAAATAAAGAAAAGAGAAAGGAAGAAATTAAAGAAAGAAACAAAAAAAAAAAAAGAAAAAAGAAAGAAGAGATAAATAGAAAGAAAGAAAGAAAGAAAGAAAAGAACATAAATGAATAAAGCAAAGAAAAATAAATCAAGAAAAAGAAAGAAAAAAGAAAGAAAATAAAAAATAAATAAAGCAAAGAAAAATAGACAAAGAAAGAAAAGAGAGAGAAAGAAAGAAAACAGAACGAAAGAAAAGAGAAAGAAAGAAAGAAAATAAAACGAAAGAAAAGACCGAGAAAGAAAGAAAGAAAGAAAGAAAACAAAACAAAAGAAAAGAGAAAGAAAGAAAGAA